>NC_057795.1:290773591-290801642 GCF_018294505.1 Triticum aestivum | reverse complement strand
AAACCTGACCAGTGGGGCCCACTGGTCAGTGACAGGGGGTTAACAGGGGTTTATTTAGTTTAATTAAAAGATTAGGGGGGGGGGGGTTTGGGCCCACTGGTCAGCGACTAATAACTAACTAATATTTAGTTTAACATTAATCCTAGCCAAATTAGTCGGGCGGGCCCGCAGGTCAGTGAGAGAGGGGGGGAGGACAAACCTGGCAGTGGGTCATCCCACGCCGGTCAGCGGGTCAGCGGGCGCCGGCGTTTAGCCGCCGGCGAGTCCAGACGCGGCGGAGGGCTCGGAAATGGCCTACAGAGCGCCGTTTGGCGCGCGGAGCATGACTACGGGATGCGGACGCTCGTCCGCATCCAACCAGGGTGGTGGCGCGGCCGGGGAGTGGCCGGAGAGTGGTCGGCGACGACCTTTAGCGGCGGCCGGAGTTCGGCAAGGTGCGGCGTTGCGGCTAGGGCTCACAGGCGAGGGGTCTGAGCAAGGCAGCGACGAGGGGAGGCGCTCCGGAGCACGCCTATTGCAGGGGAGTAACGAGCGGAGCACGGGGAGCGCGCGAGCTGCGGCCATGGCGGAGCAGAGCTTCGGCCGGAGGTGGAGCCGTGGCTAGGGAGCGTGGAGAGGCCGGGGAAGAGGGGTAATCGACGTAGGAGCTCACAATGATCACGATGGGATGCTCGGCGAGGTCGGGGACGGCCCGGAGCCGACGAATTCGTCGATGGCGACCGGCGGGTCCGAAGAGGGGAAGAACGGCGGGGCGGCGCCTCGGGGCTTCTCCGGTCGCGTGAGATGGCGGGGAGGGTGAGGATGGAGTGGCGGAGCTGGTGGGCTAGTTGGGGGAGCGAGGGAGGCCCTGTGGCCGAGCGATTGGTGGACGGCGGCGACGGCAGCTGTCGGGCGCGAGAGAGAGAGATCCAGGGGAGAGGGTGAGGACGGGGGAGAGAGTGGCGGGGCGTCGGAGCGATCCAGACGGCTCTCGCGGGTCTGTCCGCGGCGCCACGCAAGCTAGCAGGCAGGAGGTGGCACGGGCGCGTGTGTGCACACGGCGAGCACACGCTCGGTGCCCTCTGGCGCGGTGGAGACGACGACTGGCAGCGCCAGTCAGCTGGGCCAGTGCAGATGGGCCGCCAGGTAAGTGGCCCAGGTGACCCTCTCTCTCTGTGTCTTTTATTTTAATTACTGTTTTCTATTTTTCTGTAACTGTGAGGCTTTATTAAAAATACTTAGGCATCTCTAAAAATCCAGAAAATAATCAGGGGCTCTGTTTAGATTATTTCCAACAGCCCACACTTATTTTTAGAATTATTTGGGCATTTAAGATATTACTAGCATTTAAATGCCCAAAAGCAAAGTACATATGATTTTATTCAGTGACCAAATATGTCATGGAAAAAAATGTGCAACCCTCTAGTTATGGTTTCAAGCATTTTCCAGAAATGATGAACATTTTTGGAAGCCATTTGGATCACTGAAAATATTTTTGGGTTGAACCTATTTGATTTCCATTTGGTACTAGGGTTTAGGCAATCCCCATTTCAAATTTCATTTGAATTTAAACATGATGCAGCAACCAAGCTAGTCCATGGCCAGGGTAAAGCTAGGGATGTGACAACTCACCCCCACTAAACAGGAATCTCGTCTCGAGATTCAAGCGTAGGGTAGGATGAAGGGGAAGCGGAAACTAGTATAATCTTCATGATCCAGGTTGCACTTCATAGAAACGTTGATTCGATCACCATCTTTGTTTTGTCGTCTTGCTCTGAGAAATCCTGCCAACATGACCTGGAGGGAAAGAGACTCTAGAAGGGTCGATCTTCTCGAAGATCGAACAACTCACGGAATGAGACATAGCAACATCTCTTGAGCTGGGAGACGAAGCACAGATTTGAAGAAATGGAGTGGAGCAGATGACGAAGGTTCACTAGGTAGACAACGATTCCACGCTTAAGAAGGTGGTAAACGATTGCCAACGTAGCGAAGAGTTGAGTTGCCATGATACCACGACGAAACATCCTGGAGGAAGGTGATCGTAGAGTATTACCTTAAGTGGCAAAAAGAATTACTTTTGATTCAGAGATCATTGAAACTCTTCATACCAGCATAAGGCAATTCACAACGATCGTTTGGAGGGGGTCTGTAGAATGGCATACTCGGACTTGGATGATGTGGATTACCTTGTTGAAGACAACGTAATGGATGAATTTGCTTATCACCGGAGGTGGAAGAGACCCATGGTAGAATGGCACATTGGCGGTGCAAGCTGGGAACAAAATGCAAATGCTAGGAATGATTCTGGTAACTGGGGAAGAACCCAACAATAGAGAGTGAATTCACTGTTGGAGTGGTTATAGCATAACCGAAGAATCTGAGGCAATCCCAGTTAGTGCCGATGATAACACCTAGAGCTTGTGCGTGCTCTCAAGAACTTGAGCATTTCCACAATCATCAAGATTCTACCAATATCCGTGTCAAGGATCCTGGCAACACAGCTTGCTACCATGACGAATGATGATGGATGATGTAGATGCAAAGGAAGATAATACTTTCTCAGATTTCACCCTTAGCAGGGCCAGGGAAATAAAATCTGGATGATCGACCGAGAGACATTTAGCACTCCGCTTCTAATGTTCTCCTTGATGTGCTAGTGTAACCCATTCGTAGAAATGATCTGGTATCTAGAACATCAAGTAAAGGTCGGACGTCAGAAACACAAAATCTATAGGGCAACTAGGGGGGTAAACCCTACGAAATCCCTATGGGGAGGTGGTGGTCAACTTCATCAATCAAGATATTATAATAACAGGTCTTCCGGCTGGATGTGTTGGCCACGACATCCACTTTACCGGTTTTCGAGGGACCGATATTATAGTTCTTGGGAAATGTTCCAACCATCATATCTGCCTGAGATTCAGATCTGGTTGGTGTCATGATATTCCAGACCCATCGGGTCTAGGAAGAAAAATGAAGGTTTGCAACACCAATCGACGAGATGACGTTGCGGGATTCTCGGGAGATGAACTACGATAGCAAGCTCCAAAACATGAGCTGGTTCTGCTACTAACAGGTGAACACGTTGTCCCAGACAAACATGACCACGTGGTAGTCTTATAATAAAACACTACCGAGTTCAGGAGGGGGAACCATCAACGAGGGTATCGAAGTTCTTTCATAAGTCCGGATTAGCTCTTATGAAGGAACTCCTTCTCCTTGAACAAATCAATCAGTGGCTTGGTGTGCTAGGGATACATATAGATTGAAGGTTGCAAGTCTTCAAACCACAGCATTCTTCGCACGTGTGCATGACTGATTTGGAATGATTCCAAAGAAAGCAACATTGACTTTCTCGAATCCACGGCGGCAACTTGCATCAGATGCACATGAATTAAAGGAAGTCACTACCTTCATCCAAACATATGCTTCATGAGCTAGCATGAACAAATGCTTTCAAAAGTTTCCAACACTAGCTTAATGTTCAGCAAAATTATGGAGAAGACAAGGATGTTGTCAATGGGCACAACAACAATTCATCTGGGTTTCCTTTTAAAAGGAATTCCATAGTTAAGTGAACAAGTGATAACATTGGTCAGACCTAAAAGATATAATGGTGTATGCTCGAGGGATCAACCACGAATAAGACAACATTACGAGCATCGTTGGTACTGATTTGATTTGACGATAGCCCACACTCAAATCAAAGGATTGATAAGACAATAGGTCCAGCAACTGATCACAAGGACCAATCGATGAAGATATCATCTTTCTTCAACACACACTACACAAGAATATCCCTTTGAATGAACTAAATCGGGCAAGCTTCTATCTTCCAACTCTCCAAGTTGATGCATAGCTTGACCAACTAGCTCAGGGGTATCCAACACGGATTCTTGGAGAAAGGGTGGTTTACAGGATAAACCAACTTGATCACGAGCTTAACATAACAGTCAGGCGACAACCTGGTGATACTTTCGAGAAGATATTTGGAAAGTCACGAACCACCGGTATGTTACTAAGCTCGAGAACAATCTTGCTTTTCAGGGCAAGACGATATGATCAAATGAGTGAGGACTTGACAAGATCCTAACTCATCAATCGAAGGGTGCACCGAAATAAGGACTAGGTAGCACGATCAGTCTTAGAAGGATGATTCGAAAACCAACAAACTAAGAATGAAATTATTAGCCTTTAACTACCAAGCAACAGAGTTGCTAGCAGTATTGATTTCACACATCACAACTCATTTGTCGGTATTCCGGTTGCATCAACACGAGGGCCGAGGAATGACTAATGATGGTGAGAAGTATCACTGTACCAAGAGTTCATAGGATGGTGTGCAATTCCTATAACAATCTCGATATAGAATAAGGTAATACTCCAAGGTAGAACAGAACCAAAAGCTGGATTAGCAATTAGATCTGCGGAGCACAACTTCTTTGACCCAATCCTGGATATGGAAGAGGTACTGGAGTTTGTTTCTCTAAGTCATTCAGGACAGAATGGCTTGACGGACCACAAGAGTAATAGGCATCGATAAACGAACGCACGCATACTCTTGACTATCAATTGATAGACGAGGGTCAGAATGCAACTAAAGAGAGCAACTCAAAGGAACATGCGATTTTCTGAGTTGTGGATGCATGGTTTAGCATGTCGAACGAATTCCACATATTTCTTCCGGATAACCCATGCAGAAAGGTAGAACTGGCAGAGTCACAATGTAGAATCGAGAACCCATCGAGAGCACTCTGATTGTGATCTTTCGATCAGCGAGGAACATCTGCCATAAGTAGTTCATGGTATTTGGAAGAAGAAGATACCACGGACTTCAAGGACTATCGCAAAGGTTACTAATATCCTAAAGGCACTAGCAATTACTATCAACATGAAGTAGGTAGAGTGAATCTCGGGTTCAGAACCCAGGAGTAGAATACCTACTACTAAGTGGCATCACGGGATGCTTTCGAGAATAAAAGCCAGAATCATCACACTGGGGATCACAAAACATTGCTAGATTACTAGGTGACTCCCTAAACACCTAGGGCCATAATAGTATCTCCAACATATATGTCAAGGTAACGGAGTACCTCAACTCACTGATTAGTGTGGTTAATCTGGCCCATGGGAACATTGAAACAGGAAGAAAGGATTTGCAATTGCATCGGACTATTTAGAAACCTGGGATGACTCGGACAGCATAACGGCTGTAAATGCTCAGAAAAGATTTGAGACATTCACAAAAATGGTGGCATAACCACTCAGAAGCACAATATCAAGGTCTCGAGATCAATAATTAACATACAGAAGTAGTAGGAACTGAAACGAGGCTTAAGTCCAACAATCTTATAAGTCTACGGATTAGTAACACGTGATCCTGATGGAAAGAAGAAATAGCCTAGTTCTTAATCCCCGCAGGAAAGATAAGATGACTCAGATCAGAAGGCATAAGGTATAAGGAGTAAAAAGAGCCTTACGTACCATCCCACAATCAATTCCCTTATATAACTAAAGAATTTCTAGACTCAACTTCGACCAGTTTGGCTTGGTAATCCTACAGGCAGTCAAGCTCTGATACCAACGCTGTCAGGACCCCGACTCAATGCCACATCGATCTAGCATGTAACACCTCATATCACTGTGCGGCCTCACGCGCGGTATTCCCACGGGTGTCACCTTACCTTTGCCCGGGACCGTTTGCGCCTTTTGGCACACGTATATGACAGTGTCGCTAGCATCCATATGATAAGGAGCCCGGGCTGACATGGCTAGTCGTAAACCCAAAGCGGCACAGACTTACAGGGACAGGCATCCATGACCCAGCATCGAACGTGTCGGTCATCAGCATGTGGGTCCGGGCTGTAGCACTGGGCTAGCAGGACTCCGGTAAACCGGGCTGTAGCGGGCTAACAGGACTCCGGTACTCAAAGCGTGACATTTCCCCGAAGGGACAGACACAGGAACGAAGAAGGACACATGCCGGCCAGCCTAAGTGTTCCAGAGCAGTAGCAAGCTACCATGGCTCAGCGGTAACACTAGGAGGCATTTCCCGGTAAGAGAGGCTACTAAAGATAAACAACTAGATGGTCAGATCCCACACATACCAAGCATTTCAATAACATACACACAATATGCTCGATATGTGCAATACAACATGGCATCACAAAATGACTCTACGACTCAAGTAGTTTATTCATTAGGCTCCGAGGAGCGAGATATTACAAACATGGGTCTCATGACCCAACACTCAGAGCATACAAGTCAAAGCACAAGCGGAAGCTATCATGTCTGAGTACAGACAACTAGTAAAATAAAAGAGGCTTGGAAAGCCTGGCTATCTATCAGATCCTGCCGAGGGCACAAGATCGTAGCTGAGGTATCAAGCTAAACGTCGAAGTCCACGTGAAACTACTAGCGAGACCGAAGTCTCTCTGCAAAAACATAAAATAGGCAAACGTGAGTACAAATGTACCCAGCAAGACTTACATCAGAACTATCTACATATGCATCATTATCAACAAAGGGGATGGTGGGGTTTAACTGCAGCAAGCCAGCTTTGACTCGGTGGCTATCTTGAACTACGACCGCAGGTAACTCTTTTGAGGTGGCGCACACGAGTCCACATATTCACCATATCAATACACCACTATGGATCCGCTCCCGTCTCCCTACGAGAACGCCATCCACAGCACTCACGCTTATCTTGCGTATTTTAGAGTATCCACTTTCACTTGTCTATGAACTGATATAAGCAACCCAGAAGTCCTTTTCCGTGGACACGGCTATTCGAATAGATTAGGTTAACCCTGCAGGGGTGTACTTCTTCATACATGTTTCCACCACTTAGCGTCTGCACACGACATGTGCTCGGCAGACTTCAAGCGAAAGCCGACGTGGGTGTAGACCACGACCTACCTAAACACTCAAGTCTCTAGTCCAGGTTTATCGCCTATTCGGGTTCCATCCATGAGGAGATCCGGCCGGAGTTTCGCTCACAGCCCCAAACGATGTGAACAGGGTTCCCGAGACACCAAACGGGCGCCCGGTACACCGTGCCACGTGCCTACCGCATCACAGCCCACCCCTACGGTCAGCGCTGTCCACGGCCTCCAGCATACTACAAACACCAGAAACTACTTGCAACTCCTGGACAGAGGACAAGGGTGAATAAGAAGTCGAGCGGGGTCATATTTCAGGGCCCAATGTATGGCAGTAACTGAATCATGGATCACAAACACAGAACTCAGTTCCTGAGGACGGCTGCAATGAGACAACCCACCATGTACTCCTACATGGCCTCTCACCGCTACCTTTAGCAAATCGTGTTCACTACTTAGCTCACACACAGTAGGACATGTTCAGACACCTCTGATTCATCCCCGATGAATCAGACCTGACTCAACTCTAAGCAGTAGCAGGCATGACAAACAAGCATGAATGAGTAGGCACATCAGGGCTCAAACAACTCCTACTCATGCTAGTGGGTTTCATCTAATTACTGTGGAATGACAGGTCATGCAGAGGATAAAGGGGTTCAACTACCGCAGCAAGTAACAGATGAATCGATGTTGTCCTAATGCAGTAAAAGAGAGCAGGAGCGAGAGAGTAGGATTGTATCGGAATGAACAAGGGGGTTTTGCTTGCCTGGCACTTTTGAAGATAACATTGAGTCTTCATCAGTGTCAACGATCCCATCATCGGTATCACGTCTATCGAGAGGGGACAAGTACCGACAACAAAGAAGAAATACAATCAATGCAATGCACAATATGATGCATGCTATGACACGGCAATATGAATGTGTTTTGGGCTAATGCGACTAGCAACGGATTAAATGAAGTTGGTTTGAATACAAGATTCAAATTCAAACTCCATATGTGATTATTTAAATGTCATTCACTTCATTTGCTCTAAACAGTAGTGATAAGTTGTTCTAACATGCATGAAAATGGTACAAATGGATTCGTTGAATTTTTCTGATAATTTTTCATATATAAATTATTTAATTTGGAGTTACGGTTGAATTTCTATGATTTTTAGAAGTTTTTACAATTTTCTGGAATTTATAAATCATTTAATAATTATCTAAATTCCAGAAAGGAATTATTGCGTCAGCACTAGGTCATGCTGACCTCAGCATAGTCAACAGGGGCTGGTCCGGGTCAAACCTGACCAGTGGGGCCCACTGGTCAGTGACAGGGGGTTAACAGGGGTTTATTTAGTTTAATTAAAAGATTAGGGGGGGGTTTGGGCCCACTGGTCAGCGACTAATAACTAACTAATATTTAGTTTAACATTAATCCTAGCCTAATTAGCCGGGCGGGCCCGCAGGTCAGTGAGAGAGGGGGGGAGGTCAAACCTGGCAGTGGGTCATCCCACGCCGGTCAGCGGGTCAGCGGGCGCCGGCGTTTAGCCGCCGGCGAGTCCAGACGCGGCGGAGGGCTCGGAAATGGCCTACAGAGCGCCGTTTGGCGCGCGGAGCATGACTACGGGATGCGGACGCTCGTCCGCATCCAACCAGGGTGGTGGCGCGGCCGGGGAGTGGCCGGAGAGTGGTCGGCGACGACCTTTAGCGGCGGCCGGAGTTCGGCAAGGTGCGGCGTTGCGGCTAGGGCTCACAGGCGAGGGGTCTGAGCAAGGCAGCGACGAGGGGAGGCGCTCCGGAGCACGCCTATTGCAGGGGAGTAACGAGCGGAGCACGGGGAGCGCGCGAGCTGCGGCCATGGCGGAGCAGAGCTTCGGCCGGAGGTGGAGCCGTGGCTAGGGAGCGTGGAGAGGCCGGGGAAGAGGGGTAATCGACGTAGGAGCTCACAGTGATCACGATGGGATGCTCGGCGAGGTCGGGGACGGCCCGGAGCCGACGAATTCGTCGATGGCGACCGGCGGGTCCGAAGAGGGGAAGAACGGCGGGGCGGCGCCTCGGGGCTTCTCCGGTCGCGTGAGATGGCGGGGAGGGTGAGGATGGAGTGGCGGAGCTGGTGGGCTAGTTGGGGGAGCGAGGGAGGCCCTATGGCCGAGCGATTGGTGGACGGCAGCGACGGCAGCTGTCGGGCGCGAGAGAGAGAGATCCAGGGGAGAGGGTGAGGACGGGGGAGAGAGTGGCGGGGCGTCGGAGCGATCCAGACGGCTCTCGCGGGTCTGTCCGCGGCGCCACGCAAGCTAGCAGGCAGGAGGTGGCACGGGCGCGTGTCTGCACACGGCGAGCACACGCTCGGTGCCCTCTGGCGCGGTGGAGACGACGACTGGCAGCGCCAGTCAGCTGGGCCAGTGTAGATGGGCCGCCAGGTAAGTGGCCTAGGTGACCCTCTCTCTCTGTGTCTTTTATTTTAATTACTGTTTTCTATTTTTCTGTAACTGTGAGGCTTTATTAAAAATACTTAGGCATCTCTAAAAATCCAGAAAATAATCAGGGGCTCTGTTTAGATTATTTCCAACAGCCCACACTTATTTTTAGAATTATTTGGGCATTTAAGATATTACTAGCATTTAAATGCCCAAAAGCAAAGTACATATGATTTTATTCAGTGACCAAATATGTCATGGAAAAAATGTGCAACCCTCTGGTTATGGTTTCAAGCATTTTCCAGAAATGATGAACATTTTTGGAAGCCATTTGGATCACTGAAAATATTTTTGGGTTGAACCTATTTGATTTCCATTTGGTACTAGGGTTTAGGCAATCCCCATTTCAAATTTCATTTGAATTTAAACATGATGCAGCAACCAAGCTAGTCCATGGCCAGGGTAAAGCTAGGGATGTGACATTGCCGCACGTGAGCAATCACTTGGCGAGGCACTCAAGGAGGTGAAAGACGCTGCCGCAGCTGGCGAGGCCACCAAGAAGGAACTGGAGGTGAAGATGACGCAGCTGGATTCTGATCTGAAAGGGAAGGATGAGGAGCTTGCCGCGCTCCAGCGCGAGCGCGAGAAGGACGCCCTCGCTCATGGCGATCTGCAAGTTCAACTCGCCAATAAAGGCAAGGAACTGAACACCGCCAAGGACTCAAATGCTGATCTGGAGCTGAAGCTGGCCACGCTGACTGAGACGCTGGACGGTGCCAAGAAGCGAGAGGAGGACTTGAAGGGAGAGATCAAGGCCAACGAGGAGCTGCTAACGAGGGCTGCCGAGACCCAAAACACCTTCAGGGCTACGGTGGAGCTCTGGACGGGGGCCTCGTCAACATTGTTGCAGTCATCGACGAGGAGCTGGCGCAACTGGACTTGGCGGCTTCGAGTACTCCTCCGACGAGAACCTCCAGCCTAGCGCCAAGCTCACTCTGTTCTTCAAGGGCGTGGCGACGGCTCTCCAGCAACTCCGGGAAAGGATCCCAAAGCAGTTGGCTGACGAGTCGCGCGCAATCTGCACCAGAGTTCTGGAGAAGGTGTTGGTGAAGGTGCTCTTCCGCAATCCGGGCCTCAACCTCACCAACGTCCTTAAGAAGCTGCCGGCGGGTGCTGATCTTGAAGAGCTCAAGGCCCTTGTCGCACCCATTGTGGACAAGGTGAATGAGGTCAGGAGGGTTGATGGCGGCCGCGTAGATTAGACCGCGTGTTTTCTCCTTTTTCTTGCCGCTGCCAAACATGTTACGGGAACAATCTATTAAAGCGCGGCAAGTTATCATTGTAATATAACTTTATTTTGGGCAGTATTTGTTGTGTTATTCCCTTTACTTGATTCCCTCCTTTGCATGTTTTTCTACCCTACGCTTTCAGGGAACTTGCCGGCGCAGGCACCCTTGCCGCGAGCGCTGAGTGCGGAACATCAGCAGCTTGCAGGCGGTGTCGCTTCCGGCAAGAAACCTTATCGCAACTAGTCGCAGCACACTTAAGTTGTTGAGCGGACTCAAAACAAAGTAAGGGTGCAACTAGCTACGAGTCGGTTCCTCCGCGCACAGGTTTTCCATAGAAAGCACGGTCGTTCAAGGAAGATAACTAAAAAAAATTTAAACTGATTGTGCTCAAACTTTGGCAACTTAGCTTTTTGTGTCGTTTGTGTCCCGGCAAGGCGATACTTTTCTTGAACGACACCTGGTCCACACCATTATCTCCTCCTTCCCCCCCAGTAAACTTGTGGGCGAGGGAACCTTCCTTTCTTAAGGAAAAGAAAGAAGAGAAAATAAAGATATGGAGCCTTAAGGCTCGTTATTGCTTACCGGGGGCAAGTGCTGCACAAAGTGTCAGATAATACATGCAAAAGAAAGAAAGCATGAAATTTGACAACATGTGCGGGGCATATGATCTTTATTTATGCACGGGATCTGCGCCCGGCTTTGTACAAAGGGTTACATGCAACAGCGGCAAAGCTTGTACAAAAGGTGGTTGCCGGAACGGGTTCCGGCAACCGCGCCTTATGGGTAAAACTTACGAAGATGCTCAATGTTCCAGGAGTTGCTCACCAGAAAGCCATCTTCGGTCTCAAGGCGGACAGCGCCAGGCCTAGTGACTCGCTTCACCCGATAAGGGCCTTCCCACTTTGGCGTAAACTTGTTGGAATTCTTGGCGGATTGGACGCGCCGAAGAACAAGGTCGCCTTCCTCGAGACTTCTGGCATTGACTTTGCGGCTATGGTAGCGACGCAAAGCTTGCTGATATCGAGCAGCTCGTACAGCAGCCTGAAGACGATCTTCCTCGAGGAGCAGCGCGTCATCTTGCCGCAGTTGCTCTTGCTCTAGCTCATCATAAGCGAGCACTCGAGGTGATCCGTACACGAGTTCCGTGGGGAGAACTGCCTCTGCTCCATAGACGAGAGAAAAAGGTGTCTGGCCAGTGGCTCGATTTGGCGTCGTTCTGATCGACCAAAGAACCACAGGCAGCTCCTCGATCCAGTTTCTTCCGCACTTGTGCAGCCTGTCGAAAGTCCTGGTCTTGAGCCCACGCAGCACTTCAGCATTTGCCCTCTCCGCTTGACCGTTGCTTCTCAGGTGAGCAACAGAAGCGAAGCAGACCTTGGCGCCAAGATCTTGGACATACTGCATGAAGGTGCGGCTCGTGAATTGCGTGCCGTTGTCGGTGATGATCCTGTTGGGGACTCTGAAATGGCAAACAATTGACCTGAAGAACTTGACTGCTGACTGCACCGTCACCTTCCTCACTGCCTCCACTTCAGGCCACTTTGTGAACTTGTCGATTGCAACGTACAAGTACTCAAAGCCCCCAACAGCTCAGGGAAAGGGGCCGAGGATGTCGAGCCCCCAGACCGAAAATGGCCAGGATGAAGGGATCGACTAGAGAGCTTGAGCTGGCTGGTGTATCTGCTTGGAATGGAACTGGCACGCTTCACACCTGGTTACTTGTGCAGTCGCATCCTGGAGGGCTGTTGGCCAAAAGAAACCTTGCCGGAATGCCTTGCCGGCAAGTGCTCTTGCGCCAATGTGGTGGCCACATATGCCTCCATGTATCTCCGCCAACAGCTCCTGTCCATCTTCCCGGGGAATGCACTTCAATTTCGCTCCGTTGAATCTTCTTCTGTACAGTATGTCATCGACAAACTGTTACATACTTGATTGCCGGGCTACTCTCTCTGCTTCTTCTTGCTCTTCGGGAAGTTCTCCTCTTTGAAGGAAATGGACAATCTGCTGTGCCCATGCGGGAGCTTGTGGCTCGACAACAAGGACTAAAGGAACATATGCTGCTGCGGGAACATCCGCTTCTACGGCAAGAATCTGTGGTTCAGCCGGAGCGTGATGTTCTCCGGCAAGCTTGCCGGGGCAAAACTTGTCGGGGGCGTCTTCTTCAACGAAACAAACCCTAGGGCTTGTCGGAGCAGACTGGCCCTCAGCACTCTTTGTGTTGATTTTGGGGACCTTCTTGGCGGCGGCTTCTGGGAGCTCTGCCGGAAAGTAGTCAACATAAACCAACTTCCTCTTCCTGTTCTGTCCAGTTGATGGTGTTATGGATGGTTGAGTCAGCTTGAGCACAAAAATTCCTGGTTCCACAGGTAACTTGAGTGCAACGCACTTTGACAGGCCGTCTGCAATGTCGTTCTGGGCTCTCGGAACGTGTTCCATCTGCAGGCCGTCAAAATGCTCTTCCAACTTTCTCACTTCGTCAATGTAAGCTTCCATCAACGGACTCTGGTAATCTTTGTTTACTTGGCGGACGACAAGTTGTGAGTCACCCCTGACAATGAGCTTCTTGATCCCAAGGTCTGCAGCAATCCTGAGTCCGGCAAGCAAACCTTCATACTCTGCAGTATTGTTTGTTGCTTGCTCCTTGGGAAAGTGCATCTGGACCACGTACTTGAGGTGCTCTCCGGTGGGTGCGACAAGTAACACGCCCGCACCGGCGCCTTGCAGCAAGAAGGCACCATCAAAGTACATGACCCATTCTTTGTTTTCCTCCTTGACGGGGATTCTCGTTTCCAGAATTTCTTCATCAGGTGTTGGCGTCCATTCCGCTATGAACTCTGCCAATGCTCGGCTCGGGATAGTTGAGGTACTCTCAAACTTGAGGCCAAAGCTTGACAATTCCAGTGCCCACTTGACAATCTTGCCTGTTGCTTCTGGATTTTGCAATATCCTCTTCAAGGGAAAGCGAGTGACAACTGTGATCCCATGTGCTTGAAAGTAATGACGCAGCTTCCTTGAGGCCATGAGAAGGCCGAAAAGCAATTTCTACACACCAGAGTACCTTGATCTAGCCCCCTGCAGAAGGGAACTGACAAACTAAACTGGGAGCTGCACCATTTTCTTCTGTTTCTCCTCTTGTGGCTGTGCAGATCCATCCTTGTCGTGACCAGAGCTTGTCGGGGAAGCCCCCTGCTTGTCGCTGGATGCGCTCGCCGTGGTTGCTGGCTCATCATCCGCCTCTCTTTCCGCTACTAACCCAGCACTAACCACTTGATTGGTTGCCGCTAAATATAGCAGCAACTTCTCTTGTGGCTTAGGTGCGACAAGTATTGGAGTGGAGGACAGGTATCTCTTTAAGTCCTGGAGCGCGGCCTCTGCTTCCGGAGTCCATTTCATTGGACCTGCCTTTTTCAATATTTTGAAAAATGGCAGGGCACGCTCCGCGGACTTAGAGATGAACCTGCTGAGAGCAGCTACGCAGCCGGCAAGCCTTTGCACATCCTTGACGGGCTTCGGTGCTTCTATCTGCTCAATGGCCTTGATCTTGTCGGGATTGGCTTCAATCCCCCGCTGAGTTACGAAGAACCCGAGAAGCTTGCCGGAGGGGACTCCAAACACACACTTCTCGGGATTCAACTTGAGATTGATCTTGCGCAGATTTGCAAAGGTCTCGTCCAAATCCTGGATCAGAGTTGCTCTGTCTTTGCTCTTGACCACTATGTCATCCATGTAAGCTTCTACATTTCTGTGCAACTTTGGCTCAAAAGCTTCATGGACTACCCTTGCAAATGTTGAACCAGCATTCTTTAGTCCGAAAGGCATTCGTACAAAGCAGTATGTGCCACATGGAGTAATGAATGCGGTTTTCTCCTCATCCTCTTCTGCCATGAAGATCTGATGATATCCTGAATATGCATCAAGAAATGACAGCAGATCACATCCGGCCGTGGAGTCAACAATCTGGTCAATGCACGGCAAGGGAAATGGGTCTTTGGGACAAGCTTTATTAACATAAGTGAAGTCAATACAAAGCCTCCATTTCCCGTTCGCCTTGCGTAGGACTACAGGATTGGCCAGCCACGTTGGATGGAGCACTCCTCTGACAAGACCTGCTGCTTCCAACTTCTTGATCTCTTCTGCAATGAATTCTTGACGCTCCACTGCTTGCTTTCTGACTTTCTGCTTGACGGGCCGCGCGTGAGGACGGACGGCAAGGTGGTGCTCAATTACTTTCCTGGGAACACCGGGGATGTCAGATGGTTGCCATGCAAACACATCGACATTCGCCCGCAGGAAAGCAACGAGCGCGCTTTCCTATTTAGGGTCAAGCGTGGCACTGATGGTGAAGGTACCACCAGTGCCGTCCTCCTTGGCGGCCACTTTCTTGGTCTCTGGTGAAGCTGTCTTTGTCTTCTTACACTTGCCGGTGGAGCTCGATGGTGCATCCTCGACGGTAGCGCAGCACTCCGAAGAGGTGCGCTTGCCGGAGTGGGCATCAGAGCTCTTGCCGGACTTGGTCTTCTTCTTCCCCCCGGGAGCTTCAGCGGCAAGTGGTTTGCGTTCTGCTGCGGCTGCTGCTTCCCGGTAGATCTTGTCGGTACAGATAAGAGCATCCTTCTTGTCGCCATGGACAGAAATGACACTTATTGGACCGGGCATCTTGAGCACGTTGTAGGCATAGTGAGAGGCTTCCATGAACTTGGCGAGTGCTGGACGACCGAGTATCCCATTGTAGGGCAATGGGAAATCAGCAACGTCAAAAGTGACCCTTTCAGTCCTGAAGTTTAGCTCGCTGCCGAATGTTACCGGCAACGTGATCTTCCCCTTAGGCTTGCTCCTTCCCGGGTTGATTCCTTGGAAAGTGTCGGTCTCTTCGAGCTCGCTGTCGGGGATCTGGAGCTTCTGGAGTACCGCTGAGGAGATCAGGTTCAAGCCGGCCCCGCCGTCAACCAGCATCTTTGTGACCTTGAGGTTGCAGATAGTTGGTGAAACCAACATCGGCAAACACCCGACCGCAGTTATGCGATCAGGGTGATCCTCAATGTCAAAGATGATAGGCGTGCTGGACCATTTCAGAGGCTTGCGCGATTCAACTGATGGTTCTGCTGCATTAACTTCCCGCACCCATTGTTTGAGCTGACGGTGCGAAGTATGTAGAGAAGCACCGCCGTCGACGCACAAAACCTCTGTTGCTTTCTGAAACGACTGCTCATCGGCCTCATCTTCATCAATCTCTTCATCTTCGTCTTCGTCTTCATCCTTGTCGCGGCCATGGGGAGGCCTGTCTCCTTGCCACTGCTTGGCCTTGCCGCGGCGCCCTTCCCGGCCGGGACGCTTCTTGCCGGATCCTCCACCACCTTCTTGGGCCTTCTCCTTGTCGCGTCACTCGTATTCAGCTTTCTGCAGTTCAACAAGCTGCTCAACTTTCTTGCAGGTCTGGAGATCATGGCCCTTGGTGCGGTGGATCTTGCAGTACTGCTTGCCGGAGCCGTCCTGCTTGTCGGCGGCCACCACGGCCTCGCCGGAGTTACTAACTTTGGCCTTCTCGGCGCCACCTCCATTGCCGGACTGCTCGACGACTAGTACATCTTTTTCTTTCCTCTTTCTGTTGTTCCGCCGCCGGTTTTTCCTTGCCGGGGCGGCATCCTCACTGTCAGACCCTTCTGCTCCTGCATTATCTCCGGGGAGTTTCCTCCCCTCTTCAGCACGTGCACACTTGTCGGCCAGGGCATATAGCTCACTGACGTCTCTAATCTTGCACATCGCTATCTCCTCCCTCATCCTGCGGTTTCGCACGTTCTGATGGAACGCGCTGATGACCGCGGCAGGGTGGACGTCTGGGATGTTGTGCTGCACTTGGCTGAATCTCTGAATGTACTTGCGCAGGGGTTCTCCTTCCTTCTGGGCGAGCAGATGAAGATCGCTTTCCTGGCCATGGGGCTTGTGGCCGCCTGTGAAGGCGCCGACAAACTGATGGCACAGATCCGCCCATGAGGAGATGGAGTCGTCCCGCAAGTGCATGAGCCACGATCTGACGTTGGGCTTGAGCACCAGCGGGAAGTAGTTGGCGAGGATCTTCTCGTCGCGCCCCCCGGCCGCCTGCACCGCGATGGTGTAGATGCTGAGGAACTCCGACGGATGTATCCTGCTGTCGTACTTCTCGGGTACGTCTGGCTTGATGTTCTTGGTACTGGGCCACTGGGCTTGCCGCAGCTCACGAGTGAACGCAGGGCAACCTACCGCATACGGCAAGTCGCCTGGTTCCCCTGGCACATGCGCGTCGATAGTGGGTCCAGCGCGCTGTTCTGATTGACGCCGCGCTTCTCTTCGTCGTTCGATTCGAGTACGAGCGTCCTCTTGCTGCCGTTCTTGAAGAACTTGGCGCTGGTCACGACGAACTCGCGGATCTGACGATGCTGTGGAGTCAGTGTCGAGGTTGACCCGGTGAGTCGGCGATTTTGGCCTTCGGGGCGGGGAGTGCACAATGGTTGCACCCCCACTGGTCTTGTCTCCATCGGCCCGCGCCTGGGCGTCTTGCCGCGGCTTCGTAGTGCTCGGTTGCCGGGGAGTATCACCGTTGGCGAAGCCGATGAGGCTCTGAATGGTGGCCCTCCAGTCGTCGATTTTGTCTGGCGCTGGAGGGTAATCTAGAAGCAGTTGGGCTCGGGCCAACGCTTCTTCTGGAGTCTTGGGTGGCGGCGACGAATGGCGCGAGGAGCGAGATATGCTCGCACTTCTAACAATGTTAGAAGGAGCAGCATCTCGTCCAAGCGACCGCGCCGCACTCGTGCTAGCATGTTGACGTGCATGCTGATCTTGAGCGTCCCGAGATCCACCAGCTTGGCCCTGACCCAACGAACGTATGGTACCGCGCGTACCATGACGTTGTCGGTCCCGCGCCTCCTGAGAGGGGCGCGGTGCATGCACGGACGCTGAGGTCTGTGTCGCCTTGTCCTTGGACTTGGCAGCATCGTGAGCTCCCTCGTCAGTGCCTGTTCCATTGCCGGCGTCTACACCACCACCCGTTTGCTCTGGTGGTGGCGGGATTGACGCGGACGGACCAGCCACCTCCGAAGCCTTCCTCTTCGGTGGCATGTCGATGAAGATGAAGAAGATTTGGCTCGCGTGAACGCCGGATCAGGTTCACGCAACCTCGACGCCCCCCTACCTGGCGCGCCAAAGATGTCGTGGGAAACGAACACCTATGGGGCAGGGCCCCTTCTCGGTCCAGCAGGGAGCGGAGGACGCACGAAGAGCAGATCGAGGTGAAGCACGCGAGGGATTTTACCCAGCTTCGGAGCTCTCCGGAGAGATAAAACTCCTACTGCTGCTTTGTTGTGGTATTATGTTCTTGCTCGAGAGCATGAGCGTTCTGTAGTTTCGAATGAGTCGAACCCCCTTCTATGTTGCGCATGGGCCTCCTTTTATAGGCTAAAGGGGTCACCGACAGGTGGCAACGTAGACAGGGGTACAAATGTAAATAGAGGGGTTGGTACAACTGCCTCTACAGTGCACCCTACCTAACTCTGACGGCAGGGGACAAGAGCATTTAATGCCCGTCCGCGTCGCCCAACAGTGCAGAAAAGCGACCGTTAGGGGCGCCACCGTTCGCCACGATGGCCTTCTCGTCATCTCCACTCGCCACCTCGCACCGCTTGGCTGCACAGCTTCCGGCCATGTGCGCCTGGAACGGTCCTGCGACGACACGTCGACGGATGTGCTGGAGCGTGGGCACAGAGTGGTGGCTTCGCTGCGGCAAGTGCCTTGCCGCGATCCTTGTCTTGTCGCGCCCGGTAGCTTGTCGCTCGCCGGGTCTTGCCGGGACACGCGGCGCGTCGCGGCAAGTTCCTTGGTTGGCCTTCCCGGCAAGCTCCTCTTGCCGGGGCCTTGTCCTTCCCGGCAAGCTCCTCTTGCCGGGGCCTTGTCTTCTTAGTTGAGACACTTTGTTCTTGAATGGCATCAATAGGAACTACGGAGGATCTTGGCGGGCACCCGGCAAGCCTTGCCGCGGGGCGCTGCGACTGCCCATGCACAAGTTCGGGATACTAAGGTACCCCTACTTTAGTACACCGACAACGAGACTTACTCACCGGTAGCGATGCTGAAGTCGATGATGATCGTACTAGCTATAGCTGCATATTTCGATTATGTGATATGGCAGATGGATGTCAAGACGACTTTCCTTCACGGAAATTTAACCGAGGACATGTATATGATACAACCCGAGGGTTTTGTCGATCCGACTAGCACTAGTAAGGTATGCAAGCTCAAGAGATCCATTTATGGGTTGAGGCAAGCATCTCAGAGCTGGAATATTCATTTTGATGAGGTCGTCACTGGTCTCGGTTTCATCAAAAGCAAAGAGGATGCTTGTGTATACAAGAAGTTAAGTGGGAGCTCGATAGTGTTCTTGATCTTGTATGTGGATGACATATTGTTGATCGGGAATGATGTTTCGATGCTAAACTCGGTCTAGGAAACATTGAATGGCAAGTTTTCGA
Source organism: Triticum aestivum (assembly GCF_018294505.1). Lineage (NCBI taxonomy): Eukaryota > Viridiplantae > Streptophyta > Magnoliopsida > Poales > Poaceae > Triticum > Triticum aestivum. The sequence continues at coordinate 290,782,588 of NC_057795.1, read as the reverse complement.
TGAAGGACCTTGTTGAGGCACTCTATATTTTAGGCATTAAGATCTATAGAGATAGATCGACGAGGCTGCTCGGCTTAAGCAAGAGCACGTACATAGATAAAGTATTGAAGCGCTTCAACATGAGTGAGGCGATGTCAGGACCCCGACTCAATGCCACATCGATCTAGCATGTAACACCTCATATCACTTTGCGGCCTCACGCACGGTATTCCCACGGGTGTCGCCTTACCTTTGCCCGGGACCGTTTGCGCCTTTTGGCACACGTATATGACAGTGTCGCTAGCATCCATATGATAAGGAGCCCGGGCTGACATGGCTAGTCGTAAACCCAAAGCGGCACAGACTTACAGGGACAGGCATCCATGACCCAGCATCGAACGTGTCGGTCATCAGCGAGTGAATCCAGGCTGTAGCACTGGGCTAGCAGGACTACGGTGAACCGGGCTGTAGCGGGCTAACAGGACTCCGGTATTCATCGCGTGACATTTCCCCGAAGGGACAGACACAGGAACGAAGAAGGACACATGCCGGCCAGCCTAAGTGTTCCGGAGCAGTAGCAAGCTACCATGGCTCGGTGGAAACACTAGGAGACATTTCCCCGTAAGAGAGGCTACTAAAGATAAACAACTAGATGGTCAGATCCCACACATACCAAGCATTTCAATAACATACACACAATATGCTCGATATGTGCAACTACAACATGGCATCACAACATGACTCTATGACTCAAGTAATTTATTCAATAGGCTCCGAGGAGCGAGATATTACAAACAGGGGTCTCACGACCCAACATTCAGAGCATACAAGTCAAAACACAAGCGGAAGCTATCATGTCTGAGTACAGACATCTATAAATGAAAAGGGCTGAGAAGCCTGACTATTTATCAGATCCTGCCGAGGGCACAAGATCGTAGCTGAGGTAACAAGCTAAACGTCGAAGTCCACGCGGAACTACTAGTGAGACTGAAGTCTCTCTCCACAAAACATAAAATAGGCAAACGTGAGTACAAATGTACCCAGCAAGACTTACATCAGAACTAACTACATATGCATCATTATCAACAAAGGGATGGTGGGGTCTAACTGCAGCAAGCCAGCTTTGACTCGGTGGCTATCCTGAACTACAACTGCGAGTAACTCTTTCGAGGTGGCGCACACGAGTCCACATATTCACCATATCAATACACCACTATGGATCCGCTCCCGTCTCCCTACGAGAACGCCATCCATAGCACTCACGCTTATCTTGCGTATTTTAGAGTATCCACTTTCATTGTCTATGAACTGATATAAGCAACCCAGAAGTCCTTTACCGCGGACACGGCTATTCGAATAGATGATGTTAACCCTGCAGGGGTGTACTTCTTCATACATGTTTCCACCACTTAGCGTCTGCACACGACATGTGCTCGGCAGACTTCAAGCGAAAGCCGACGTGGGTGTAGACCACGACCTACCTAAACACTCAAGTCTCTAGTCCAGGTTTATCGCCTATTCGGGTTCCATCCATGAGGAGATCCGGCCGGAGTTTCGCTCACAGCCCCAAACGATGTGAACAGGGTTCCGTGACACCAAACGGGCGCCCGGTATACCCGGCCACGTGCCTACCGCATCACAGCCCACCCCTACGGTCAGTGCTGTCCACGGCCTCCAGCATACTATAAACACCAGAAACTACTTGCAACTCCTGGACAGAGGACAAGGGTGAATAAGAAGTAGAGCGGGGTCATAGTTCAGGGCCCAATGTATGGTAGTAGCTGAGTCATGGATCACAAACACAGAACTCAGTTCCTAAGGACGGCCTCAATGAGACAACCCACCATGTACTCCTACATGGCCCCTCTCCGCTACCTTTACCAAATCGTGTTCACACACTTAGCTCTCAATGGTAGGACATGTTCACACACCTCTGATTCATCCCCGATGAATCAGACCTGACTCAACTCTAAGCAGTAGCAGGCATGACAAACAAGCAAGAATGAGTAGGCACAACAGGGCTCAAACAACTCCTACTCATGCTAGTGGGTTTCATCTATTTACTGTGGAATGACAGGTCATGCAAAGGATAAAGGGGTTCAGCTACCGCAGCAAGTAACAGATGAATCGATGTTGTCCTAATGCAGTAAAAGAGAGCAGGAGCGAGAGAGTGGGATTTTATCGGAATGAACAAGGGGGGTTTTGCTTGCCTGGCACTTCTGAAGATAACATTGAGTCTTCATCAGTGTCAGCGATCACATCATCGGTATCACGTCTATCGAGAGGGGACAAATACCGGCAACAAAGAAGAAATACAATCAATGCAATGCACAATATGATGCATGCTCATGACATGGCAATATGAATGTGTTTTGAGCTAATGCAACTAGCAACAGGTTAAATGAAGTTGGTTTGAATACAAGATTCAAATTCAAACTCCATATGTGATTATTTAAATGTCATTCACTTCATTTGCTCTAAACAGTAGTGATAAGTTGTTCTAACATGCATGAAAATGGTACAGATGGATTCCTTGATTTTTTCTGATAAATTTTCATATATAATTTATTTAATTTGGAGTTACGGTTAATTTTCTATGATTTATTGAAGTTTTAGCTATTTTCTGAAATTTCCTGAATAATATTAAATCCAGAAAATACTTATTGCGTCAGCATGACGTCAGCACGACGTCAGCGGGTCAACGCGGCTGTCCAGGGTCAAACCTGACGTGTGGGACCCACACGTCAGTGACAGGGGGTTAACCCCGAGTCAAACCTGGGCTGGTTAGCTTTGACTAAGCCCTGGGGCCCACTTGTCAGCGTCAGTAGGTGGGGGGTTAGTGACTAATTAACTAAGCCACGTCAGCCCGCCGGAGTTCTGGCCGGCGGCGACCATTAGCGCGGCGGCGACTCGCCGGACTTGCGTTACAGACAGCGTATGATCGCGCGAAGACCACCGGGGCGTAGCCCGTCTTCGTCCGCAACCAGGGGAGCTGATGGGGGGGTTGCGGGGGCGCCGGAGCTCGCCGGAGCAAGCTTGCGGCGGCGGTCGGAGCTCGGCTGTGTTCGGGGACGCGGCTGCAGCGTGCAAACGAGCGAACTAAAGCGCTAGCGGGGCACTATGAGGTGCGGCGAGAGTGCTAGGTGCACTGGCGTGGCCAAAAGGTCGCCGGAGCAACGCCAGCGACAAGCTCGAGCGGAGGCGAGCTTCGGCCATGGCGGAGCTAAGGCCTAGACGGCGCAAACGGACACGGGGAGGAGGGGGTTCGGTGCGGGGGCTCACCGCGGAACCAGCGAGCGCGAGGGCGAGGTCGGGGATGCCCGGTAGCTCCCGAATCGCCGGCGAGGATCCACGGCGGCCGGAGTCGAATTTGGCGACGGCGACGGCTCCACGGGGTGTCCGGAGGGGCACGGCTTGACGGGGAGCTTCAGGGCGGAGGAGCGGAGCTTCCGCGTGTGTCGGGGAGGCGAGGGGAGGCCGGTGGCTATGGTGATGCCCGTCGGCGGCGGCGGTGGTTCTCGGGTGAGAGGGAGAGAGAGCAGGGGGAGAAGAGGAGGGCGAGGGAGAGTGAGAGCGGTGCGGGGCAGCTGCGTGGCTTCGTCCGGGGCATCGAGGGAGTCCGGGGAAGCAGGAGGTGGCCAGCAGGGGGGGAGGTGGCACGCGCGCGTGCCGGCGAGCGTCGGGCACACGCCGTTCCCCTGTCGGGGAGGAAGACGACAGAGGAGGGGGGGGCCAGGTGGGCTGGGCCGCCTGTTGGCTGGGCCGGCCTGCTGCGGCTGGGCTGCACAGGGGAAGCCCCAGGTAAACCCCTCCTTCTTTTATTTCTGTTTTTCTATTTTTTTCTGACATTTGTTTGATTTAATAAATATATTAAATCATTTAATTTTATTATGCCAATTTTTGTAGGGGCTAATGGTATTATCCCAGAGCTCTTTTATAATTGGCATAATTTTTGGACCATATTTCATATATATAGAAATATATTTCCAATGCAATTATTTATCGAATTAATCCAAATGGCCAAAATAAATATCCATGAGCTCCTAAAATATTGTTTTGATTTTTATCTCTGTCCAATATTTTTTGGAGGGCATCATGAGCATTTTCTTGGACCCCTTTGGAGCAATTTTTATTTGGGTCATTTTCAAAAATGATTCTGAGGGTTCCACCAATCCTCATTTCAAATTTAAATGAAATTTCAATATGATGCACAAATAGCTAACTAGCCTAGGTCATACCAGACTAGGGATGTGACAGGCGAAGAAAGGGTTCTTGCCACTCTCACATGGTATAAGGCTAAGAGAGACTCATAGTCCTTCGACATTCGCTGAGCGAAGCAGGATGAGTAGGATTCCGTATGCCTCGACAATCGGATCCATCATGTATGCCATGATATGTACAAGGCCAGATGTTTCTTTTGCAATAAGCCTAACAAGCAGATACTAGGCTAACCCAGGTGAGAGTCACTGGGCAGCGGTAAAGACTACTTTGAAGTGCCTGAAAAGGACTAAAGAGATGTTCCTAGTTTATGGAGGTGAGGAAGACCTCGTCGTAAGGGGTTACGCTGATGCTAGGTTCCAAACTGACAGAGATGATTGTTGATCATAGTCCGGATTTGTGTACGTAATGAACAGAGGAGCAGTGAGCTGGATGAGTTCCAAGCAAGATACGGTGGCTGATTCTACCACAGAAGCCGAATACATTGCGGCTTGTGAAGCTGCAAAGGAAGGTGTTTGGATCTGGAACTTTCTGGATGATCTTGGTATTTTCCCAGCCTCGGTAAAACCATTGGACCTTTATTGTGATAATTCTGGTGCCATCGCACAAGCCAAGGAGCCGAGGAATCACCACAAGATCAGACACATAGATCAGAAATATCACCTAATACGAAAGATCGTAAAGAATGGTGATGTAGAGTTATGCAAAATTCATACGGATGCAAATGTTGCAGATCCGTTGACTAAGCCACTTGCACAACCCAAGCACGAGGGCACGTTAGACCTATGGGCATATGATGTCTATTTGATTGACTCTAGTGCAAGTGGGAGACTGTTGGAGATATGCCCTAGAGGCAATCATGTATGATGATATTTCCTATGTGTTTATGAATAAAGATAGTACTTGGATGTAATCAATGATACTTGTTGGCAAGTACGTGACTTGTCTGTGAGATCTTGTGTTGTATGATACATCCTAAATTATCCCTAGTCGCAAGTGACGCGTGGGCACACATTGGACTAGACTAGCATATGACACTGTGGATGGCTTGGTCTCACTAGCCATGGAGCATTGGATGCTAACCGGATAATGTGGACTCAGAAGGATCTAGTCGGATTCGACATAGTCGAATCCGAGTCGAGATAATGTCCGAGTCGGACAGACCCAACTATGAGACACAACGATATGTCATCTGTCAGTGTCTAGTACAACATACGTTCTATGTCCTAAGACCTGAGCTGACGCATGTACTTGGGATGGTGACAGACCTGCTTCGGGCTGACCAAACGCTACTCCGTGACTGGGTAGTTACAAAGTTAGCTTTCGGGTTTGTCCAGTCCGATGCTGTGAGACATGGTCGAGCAAGATGGGATTTGCCCCTCTGATCAGGAGAGATATACTCTGGGCCCCTCGTGTGATCCGACCAGGATAAACATGGCCATGCGACAAGGATTATGAGATAATACAGTTTGTCGTCGATATCACTGGAACAAGAAAGAGGTCGGGCTAGCACAAGGATGACAGCCTCGCCTTGAGCCCGACAACATATGTCGTGAGGCAAAGGGAACAAAAGTGTGATATGTTGTCCAGGTTCGCCTAACCAGCTTCATAGTCTGCTTGGTGGTCGGCATGCCTTGCTAGAGGCCGCTACCAATCGTGCAGGTCGGAGGTAATCTGAACTATGACCAAGCCGACTTGAACCTAAGGGGTCGCGCGCTTAAGGGAAGGAACCTACGAGGTCGGTTGGAGGACACTGGTCGGATGTCATCTGAGCTAGACTTGGAATGCGACCGAGTAGACTTTAGGCTTTAGGATCCGCGCAAGGACCAAGTGTTGAGCCCGGGACGGATGACTATAAATAGTGGAGGTGCGGCACACTTATTTGGTTGATCGCTTTGGCGCTGACGTTAGGGCTTTGCATGTGTTGCAACTAGCCTCCTCCACTCACTGCCGGTTGTGTGATCGGACCTAGCAGTCCGCCGCACGACGTTCCTCCCGCACGCGTGGATACCATTAGAGGCGGTGCACTTGCGCCGCTCCAGCGAACTTGTTCGCGGGATCCGATCGGCCATGTGGGAGACCGGCAAGTAGGAGACGACTCCAGGAATTCGAGGTGACTCCGGGAATGCGCTGCCTCAACTCTACTTCCGCTGCACGGCACTGCGCGTCTAGTGGTAACGATCTGTGATCCATCTCCCTTAGCCTGTTCCTGAATGTTCTGCGCGTAGGAAATTTTTAATTTGCAGTTGATGCACCCTACCATAGAACCCTACATTCGGCCGCCGCCATCTCCAAGAGCTAGAGGCACGCCTCCTCTATGAGGTCGAGTATCCGGCACCCCCGGACATGCGTGTGCCGGGGGCATGGAGCCTGAGCGCCAACGGCGTCCTAGTGCCACCGGTGCCCGGAAAGGCAGCACGGCGGGCCGAGATTGCCCGCATCCGCTCGTCCCTGACGCAAGAGCAGCGGAACAAGCCGAAGTAGTTCCTAGACGCTGCGGTGAGTGGAGCCGATGTCCTCGTCGTCGGGCTCCGGCTTGCCGGCTCTCCGGCCCCTCAAGCCAGTGCCAGAGGAGAGACGGCAACGGCGCCGCACCCGCAGCGGCGCCCTCATAATCAACGAGGGTGCCCGCTCCTCCCCGCCCTCCCTTCACCTGGTCCGGCCGAAGCCCGAGCCGGGCTTGCTCCTCTTGAAGCCGGAGCATGTCGACATGGTGGCCCCCGACGATGAGGCCGCCCTGAAATGGGCGAAGGAGGACTACGTCCACGAGCAAGTGCGTCGCCAGCGCCAAGCATACGTGGAGCTCCAGGCCCGGCGCCGCGGGTGCGAGGAGGGCGGCCTCATCGTCCTCGACATCGATGAGAAGGATGAGGTCGGGCCATCCAGTGCCCCACCGCGCGTCATAGACCTTGGGCAAGGGTGCAGCAGGGACGGCGGCGGCTCCGGCGGGGCGCGACACGATGATGACAATGATGGCGGCGGCGACTACACCCGTTTCTACAGGCTTCTCGGCATGTAGATGGCAGGCGGTGGACGCGGCGCAGTGGCTAGTGTGGCGTAGTTTGTCGTAGTTTTGCATGTTATTATTTTTTTGTACAAATTTCAATCAAATTTCACCGAGTTCATACTAGATCGCCGAGTTTGCACAAGTTTGTACGTAATTTTGCCGAGCTCGCACGATAATGGCGGCGACCTGATGGGCGACGACTGGGAATGGAGTTGTCCCCACGCACCAAACTTGCGCCGATTCGCCCCCAGGCGGCTTGCTGGAGATGCTCTTAGACATGGTAGCAGCGGCGACTTAAAGGCATAGTGGTGGGTGCGACTCACGCGAGGTTCGGCGCAACAGAGACGATGCAATGTGGAGGAGAAGCAGAGCGGCCGGCATAGAGCAGGGCCGGCTTTCTGAAGTGGAAGCAGAGGTGGCCATCTTGCGGTGAGAACGTGGGCGCGGAAGATGGACGAGTCCAGGTCGCGGCTGACCCTGTTTTCCAGATCGTGGTCATGTGAGCGAATCCACTTTCTTTTCCTCTTGATCCTAGTATCTTTCCCTACCATCCATAGTCACCGTGTAATACTCTTGCCTTGGGTTGATTGGTCTTATTCCTTTGTTGGACCATTACCAAATAAATTTTCCTACAAGCACAGAGACCTTGTTTTTTGTTTGTTTTTTGTTTTTCCCTCCGCTCATGCATGCAAATCCATGAACCGCCTTGGGGCTTGGCCTTATGCGTATTGCTGATCTGTACCCATCGGACCCATCGAATCCATGTTGAACACAAATGCAGACTTCCACGAGGCCAAGTTGTCAGGATCTTCTCTCTTGTTCTTGCTAACTAGTGAACTTGATGTTGATGTAAATTCTTCCAAAACTGTGTTTTTCTTCATCTGGGATTTTGCGAGCTTCTCGAAACCCTGGGAAAAATCCCTCAGAACTCAACACCACCGTGTGCACAGCCCCATGGTGGGCGCCAACTGTCACCGATTTGTCACGGAAGATGTCCTTAGTATGCAGACGTAGTCGTGAGGCCAAAGCATCTATGTGATAGCTCGAGAGGGGTTGAGTGGGACGAGAGACGCGAGGTTTTACCCAGGTTCGTCCCCTCACAGTGGAGGTAATGTAACGCCTCGGATTCGTTGCGCCAGGTGTCTGCCAGTTATTCACCGTCGTTGCCATGTCATTTGCTTGTGTGTTGCACTTTGCCATGTCATCATATGCATTTCATATCATGTCATCATGTGCATCGCATTTGCATACGTGTTCGTCTCATGCATCCGAGCATTTTCCCCGTTGTCCGTTTTGCAATACGGCACTCCTATGTCATCCGGTGTTCCCCTTTTGTCTCCTATTGTGAGTGGGTGTTAAACTTTCTCGGAATGGCCCGAGGTTTTCCAAGCGGCCTTGGTATAGCACCGGTAGACCGCCTATCAAGTTTCGTGCCATTTGGAGGTCGTTTGGTACTCCAACGGTTAACCGGGTAACCGTAAAGCCCCTTTCTCTTTGCAGCCCAACACCCCTTCCAAAGTGGCCCAAAACCCAGCCAACTCCTCTACATGCTCTCGGTCATTCGATCACGATTGCGTGGCCGAAAACCGCTCCTCATTTGGACTCTCCTAGCTCCCTCTACCTATAAATAGGTGCCTTCCCCTCCAAATTTGTGGATGTTTCCTACCCTAACCCTAGCCTCTCTCCCTCTCAGCCGCCGGACGTGTCCGCCCGCCGCCGGACACGTCCGTGCCGCCGCCCGCAGCCACTCCCCGCGCGACACGTGTCCTCCGCCGCCGTCCTCGTGCCGCCGG
>NC_057795.1:290747040-290773123 GCF_018294505.1 Triticum aestivum | reverse complement strand
CGGCCCATCCCGCGCCGCGCCCCGCGATGCCGCGCCGCCCCGCCTCTCCGCTCGCCGTCGCCTCAGATCCGGCGAGGTGCCGCCGGATCCACCTCCCCTGCCCACGCCGGCGAGCACTCCGGCCACCTCGGTTCGCGTGCCCGCGAGGAACCCTAGATCCCGAAGGTTGTTTTCATCACTAAGTCCCCGATAATTTTGCAAAATCATGCCATGTTCATCACTTTGTATATCTGCATCCGTAGCTCCGTTTCATGCGTCTAATATGTCAAATTGTTCGTCTCGACGAGTACTTCATTTCATTCCATTGCGTCATTATCATTTGAGCTCAGCTTGATGCCCGAAATGCTGTTGGAAGAGTGCATGTTGATGTTAATCTGCTGAAACTGTTATAACATGCACATTTGTCATTTTTGCCATGATTGATGTGTGCATCCTATGAGGTTGATGTCTACATGTGTTTTGATCTGTGATATGCCATATTTCCAGGGGTGTATGCCATGTATTTTTGTGATTAATGTGGTGACTAGCACAAGTATGCAAACTAGGCTTCGTGATATTGCTGATTTTAGTCCCTGTTCTGCTGTTATTTTGATGCCATGTAAACTTGATGCTACAGAGAGATCCATACATATTTTGAGATACTTCAGTAAGGGTTATTGAAGATATGGTTATGATATATCCATTCATGCCTTTGGTTGCAATTATGGAGTAGCCTAGCATGTCATTTGAGTGCTCTACTTTTGCTTCAAAATGTTTCCTCGCAGATTGTTTACTTATTCAATTTAGCCAAGGTTGCTATAGTTGATCCTTGCATGCTATGGACATGTTCTTGACTTGGTTTGTTTCACAAACATGTCTTATTGATGATGCTATGCTTATCTTGTCATGCAATGACTTGTGGTGAGTGAATTGAGCTTGCTAAGTAGGGTACTTGTTGTTGCTGTTTTGCAAGACAGATTCTGTTATATTTTGTTGCTATGTTAACATGCTTCTACAAGTCATTTCGTGCATTATTCTGGAGATGTTTACTAAGGATGTTTTGTTATACATGTCTTGCTCTATCCATTAATGCCCCTGGTTGCATTTATAGCTTGCTGTAGATTGTTGTTATCTTGCTCCAAAGTTGCTTGATAATGTTGCTGTCAGCCTGTTAACATTAAGTTCAGTTGCTTCCATGCTTATTGTTAGTGATCCACTCACCCTATGAACTTGTTCTTGCCATGCTTAGCTTCATAAACATGTATTCTTACTGTTGGCTGCCTTGCCATGCCATGTATTGCTCTGTGGTGAGTGGTTCAAGCTCACCAACATGCCTACTTATTGTTGTTCCTGCCATGTATGAGTCTGTCATATAACTTGCCAAGTTTACATGGGTGCCGTCATATTTTCTGTGCCCCTTTGGCTCATGGTTAGTAAGGGACTGTTGTTCTATGCATTTAGTAGTATCATGCCATGCCTTTTTTTGCCATGATATGTTCCTGTAACATGTTGTTTGATAGCTCTAAACATTGCAACCTGATGTTATTTCCTGGTATGTCTGAAACTGTTATTATTTGCAATCTTCCCATGTCTTTTTGAGCATGTTCTAGTGATTTCTGGAGATAGCTCAGTGTTCATGTTTTGTTATGCTTTACCTGTACATCATGACAATGCCTTTTATTTTCATATTGAGGTGTTGTAGCATGTTGTTCTGATGTTTGCAATATGCCTAGTTGCTGTTTTGGACAGATTGTTGCTATAACTTGTATAGTGTATGTGTTGAACCGTTGCTCCATTTTGAGTGTGCTCTATATGAAACTTGATTGATTTTGCATGTAGCTTCATATTATCATGTTGCATCCTTGTTTTGGTGTGTTTGCTTCATGTTTGTATGCATTTTGCATCAATGCCATGCTTAACTTGTTTTGCTCATATCTTCTAAGCCGTAGCTCCGAATTAAATGAACTTTATATGTAACTTGACTAGAATTTCGTGTAGATCATCTTGGTGCATCTTAACTTGCTGTTTAACTACTTGAACTTAAGGTTTATTCAGTTCTGGACCAATTTTGAAATTTGCATATGAGGACTTACCGAAATTGTTATATGTTGTTTCCGGCCTCATTTAAACTTGCCTTGATGTGTTGTTCTTGTTTGCATCATCTCTTGCCATGAGTAGCTTCATGTAGCTTTGTCATGCATCATCCTTGTTGTGCATCATGTCCATGTGTGGTGTGTTTACCATGTTGTGTGCTTCTTCTCGATAGTTCCCGTTTCGTTGCGATTGTGAGGATTCGTTTGTCTACGCTGGGTTCGTCTTCATGGCTTCATCTTCTTCATGGACTCGTTCTTCTTCGTTGCGGGATTTCAGGCAAGATGACCGCTACCCTGGATCTCACTACTATCATTGCTATGCTAGTTGCTTCGTTCTATCGCTTTACTGCGTTACCTATCTTTTGCTCATCAAGCCTCCCAAATTGCCATGAACCTCTAACCTTTGACACCATTCCTAGCAAACCATTGATTGGCTATGTTACCACTTTGCTCAGCCCTCCTATAGCGTTACTAGTTGCAGGTGAAGTTGAAGATTCCTCCATGGTGGACATGGTTATGTTGGGATATCACAATATCTCTTATATTATTAATGCATCTATATAATTGGTAAAGGGTGGAAGGATCGGCCTTATGCCTGGTGTTTTGTTCCATTGTTGCCGCCCTAGTTTCTGTCATACCGGTATTATGTTCCCGGATTTTGCGTTCCTTACGCGGTCGGGTGATTTATGGGACCCCCTCGACAGTTCGCCTTGAATAAAACTCCTCCAGCAAGGCCCAACCTTGGTTTTACCATTTGCCTCACCTAGCCCTTTTTCCCTTGGGAGTTGCGCTCTCGAGGGTCATCTTATTTTTACCCCCCCGGGCCAGTGCTCGTCGTGAGTGTTGGTCCACCCTGTCAGCCGCCGGTGGCCACCAGGGGCAACTCTGGGCTGGCCTACCGGAAGTTTGGACAATCCGGTGTGCCCTGAGAACGAGATATGTGCAGCTCCTATCATGATTTGTCGGCACATTCGGGCGGCTTTGCTGGTCTTGTTTTACCATTGTCGAAATGTCTTGTAAACCGGGATTCCGAGACTGATCGGGTCTTCCTGGGAGAAGGTCTATTCCTTCATTGATCGCGAGAGCTTGTCATGGGCTAAGTTGGGACACCCCTGCAGGGTATAAACTTTCGAGAGCCGTGCCCGCGGTTATGTGGCAGATGGGAATTTGTTAATGTCCAGTTGTAGATAACTTGACACCAGATCCGAATTAAAACGCATCAACCGCGTGTGTAGCCGTGATGGTCTCTTCTCGGCGGAGTCCGGGAAGTGAACACGGTTTCTGGGTTATGTTTGACGTAAGTAGGAGTTCAGGATCACCTCTTGATTATTGCTAGCTTCACGACCGTTCCTTTGCTCTCTTCTCGCTCTTATCTGTGTATGTTAGCCTCCATATATGCTTAGTCGCTACTGCAACCTCACCACTTTACCCCTTCCTTTCCCATTAAGCTTTGCTAGTCTTGATACCCATGGTAATGGGATTGCTGAGTCCTCTTGGCTCACAGATTACTACAACAACACTTGCAGGTACAGGTTATGCGATGATCTTGACGCGAGAGCGATGTTTGCTTGTTTGGAGTTCTTCTGCTTCCTCTTCGATCAGGGGATAGGTTCCAGGTCGGCAGCCTGGGCTAGCAGGGTGGATGTCATTTGAGTTTATGTTTGTGTTTCATCCGTAGTCGGATGTTGATCTCTTGTATGATGATATTGTATTTGTGTGGCATTGTGTGCCTTTTGTATGTATCCCCATCTATTATGTAATGTTGATGTAATGATATCCACCTTGCAAAAGCGTTTCAATATGCGGGTCTATCCTTGGTGGGACCTTCGAGTTCCTTTTGGATAGGGTTGCATATTATGCGTGACAGGTAAAAGCCTATATCTTGCTTCATTAATATCGATGATGATGATGCTCACGATTACAAGGGTGCTCTACCTCGAGAGCTATGGACTTATCTATCTAAACCTAACTTGTCCCACTTGTGGTGCCCTGCCCCTCCTTATATAAGTTGGAGGGGCGGGTTACATGAGGAGTACTAGTAGGATTAGGACTTGTCGGTGTTCTGGGAAAGTGGGTCCCCAGACTTGCCTGCCTGTGGCCCGCGGCTTGGCTCCACCATTGGCCCAGTACGACCCATCTTCGTCAACCAACACTCAAGACCCTCGCGAGGGACCAAGCCTCGCGGGGCGGACGACATGAGGCCTCCTCAGGAGCGGCCTCACCAGGCAGGCTCGCGAGGAGGCAGAGAGGTCAAGGCAAGGGGTACCTCGCGAGGTTCCCGTGATGCAAGCCATGTCGACCAAGTCCAGGCAGGCGCCAGGTGGGCGATAGCGCGCGTAGTGTCCTCGTTTCCCCTTTGGTCCTAAGGGGGCAAGCGCAGGCGTGGAGTACCGAGGCATCAGGCAAAGGTTTCCATATCGGTGCAACGAGACCAAGACTAGCAGGGCGGCAGGACGGAGGTCATCGTGGAGCCCAAGTCGGCGTCACCACCAGTGCCTTTGACAGGCAAAGACCACCTTTAGTCAGGATAGCTTGTACTAGCTGTCCCCTTTAAAATTGGCCGTTGTTGGATCCCTTCCCGCTCAATATTTGGGAAGAGGACCAGGGCCTCTATAAATAGGGCTAGCCACCACAGTAGAAGGGACGGAAAACGAGAGCAAGTAGAACACCACACCAGCTCAATAACACCTCTCCTTAGGAGGTTGTTCTTCCCTTGTACTGTTCATCATCAGCCCAAGAGGCAATCCACCACCACCACACAGGAGTAGGGTATTACACCACAATGGTGGCCCGAACCTGTACAAATCTTGCATCTCTTGTGCTGGGAGTTCATTGTGCTAAGCTTAGAGATCGCGGCGAGGATAAGAGCGAGACTTGGTAGGGGGAAATCTTCATGCGCACCCCAGTGTTCGAACTCAAGGGTTTTGCCGGAACCCGAAATCCGACATTTGGCGCGCCAGGTAGGGGTGCGCTGAAGTCTTCCTTCTGCTGATCCGCATCCCATCGGTCCGTCGCATCCCTGTCTGGAGACCCGATGACCAGCGCCTACCGCTGGGTGGCCTGTCCAGCCCGAGCCATGCCGCTTGCCCAAGAAGACATCAACCCCACGCCCCAGGCAGCTCGCGCGTCGTAGAACACTGCGGGCGCGGGCAGCGCGGTCACACACCGCCCGCTCTTACTCCATGGCAGGTGCGGGAAGCCACAAGGGCCTCAAGCCATGCCGCGGCCATGGTGCCGCACACCCGACGAGAGCAAGCAAACATGAGAGCCGCGCTCACCGTGGCTCGGGAGCTGCTGCGATGCAGGTTGATGGAGAGCGGTCGGGATGCGTTGCTGGAGCGCGTTGCTGAGCTCCTAGATGCCGCGGCCTCAAGGGCACCGCCTTTCTGCTTCTAGCTTGCACCCCAGGCCTCGGCCGGACCACACGGCGGACCTCTCCACGCCTGCGTGCCCCCAAGCACACCCCAAGGCTTCATCGACACCAGCTCAACCATCGGCGCTGGACGCCGGGTCGCACCCACACCACCTTCGGTGAATGAGGGCATGCGCGTTGCCGCCTACGGCCCGGGCGACCCGCTGCCCTACCATCCTCAAGACGGTACGCTAGGCCGAGCAACATGGAGTGTGGGGCACTACGGCGAAGTCTTCGAGGTGGCAGCTTTGGAGGCTTACGTGCCCTGCATGGTGGATCGGGAGTACACGCTGGAAGACGACCCTAGCTCATTCCACGGGCCAGGCTGGGAGGAAGAGACGCCAGAAGCTGACCCATTCCAGGAGCCTCAAGGGAACCTCACCAACCGCGCCGACAACATCAGCTACCGGGTACCACTAATTCCTTAGGGGCAAGCTTATGCTAACCATGGGTCGCAGGAGGTTCAAATCACAGCAGCGGACGGCGGCCCCAGCTTGGCAGCCTACCTTCCACTAGGAGGAGCGCACTGGGGTATGCAGGAGAGGGGCCGGGAGCAAGGCCCCTCCCCACGATGCACGGAGCAAGGCGTCCCCCGGAGGTAGGCCCTCTGTCGGGGAGGTGCTGCAAAGCCTACCCCTGGCAGAGGACCCTTGGTCGCCGAGGGCGCCACTGGCGGCCCCTTTGCCCCTTTGTGTCATCCCGGTTTCTGGTCGCCGCCAATGGTGATCGAGCGTGGTGCAAGGCGGGCCCCTCGTATGGCGATATGAAGCAAGGCCCAGTGCCTATGAAGAAGGCCCAGTGCCTGTGAAGCTCGCCGCCCGTGACACTCTCACGTAATAATGAGTGGGGCTGTACATGCCCCGGAGTCTCAGGAGTGCCGCCCTTGGGCCTCGGGGGCTCCCTCCCACGCCCAGTGGCAGCACTTAGCTCTGCGCTGGTGAGAAGACGTCGAAGACTAGAATAGGCGCCAGACGCGGCCATTTGCTTTTTGACTCCGTTTCTGTAGTCGTTCTTCCTTGCTTCAGATTTAAGTTGGAGTTAAATTCTCATTTGTGTGTGCGGGGAGGGTGACTTTTCTCGTTCGTGTGATTTCTTGCGTTCTGGTTCCTGCCTTGATTGGGAGTTTGCACCGGCTGCCTCCCCCTCGCGAGTCCCTCGTGGGTAGGGTTGGGCGAAATGCACGTACGCTGCACGCATGCCATACAACGGCCGGCACTTGCTCTCGCGAGGCCCTCTCGACTTGGTCGGCAGGTCCCTCAGGGGATTCTCGGAAGCTCATGACTTCATGAGCTGGTTCAGGATCTGTCCTGGCTAAAGGTAAACTACAATAGCAAGCTCGCCACAGAGCCCGTAGGCTCATAGAAGCATATATTCAACTTAGCCCTGAAAGCATAAAAACGGCAATCTTTTTACATGAGGGTCAACCCCTCCCAAAATGCTCTTACAACCTTTGGGGCCGCGCGCGAGCTTATGCATGCAGGATAAAAAGTAAAGAAACACGGGATTAGTCAGACATATCGCTCACCGCGTCCCCCGGGTCGCCTCCAGATGCATCGCTGGCGCCGCCGTTGCTGTCACTAGCATCGCCATCACCATCACCGGTGCCACCGTCACCATCATCAACCACGTCGCCTTCGTCCGCCGTGACTACCACCCCATCATCGTCGGAAGCAAAGGCCCTAACAAGCGCATCCACGTTATCCTCCACCCATCGCGCCAGGTTGCCCCGGATGGCCTCGGGCACCGGGGAGAAGGCGGCATCAAAGTCAAAGTCGTGATTGGTGTTCTAAAGATGGCTGAAGACGCGGGAAAACGCGCGCCCGAGCAGGCTGCGGCTCCTCTCCTCAACAAGCTGGTGGGCTCTCTCGGAGCGGTTCTCCAGGCGCGTCACCATGTCTGTCGTGGAATTAACATGTCAGATGTCCTAGAGTGAGGATTTAATCGTGAGGCCAACGCATCTATGTGGTAGCTTGAGAGGGGTTGAGCGGAATCGAGAGACGCAACACAAGACAAAGATTTAGATAGCTTCGGGCCCCGGGAAACATTATCCGGTAATAGCCCTAGATGTTGTTTGATGCTAGGTCTCATTATCACTACGTGGGAGTCGCCGTAAACCAGGTCTCCTAGTTGTGTCTAGCCCTAGAGATTGTTTCTTGCTTGTCCCTCTTTGGGGAGCCCTGCCCCTCCTTATATAAGTTGAAGCGGCGGATTACATGTAGAGTCCATCTCGGACTAAAACTTAAACTATCCTAACTTCTCTTCATGGGCTTCTTGACATCTTGGGCTTCATAATGTCTTAGGCTTCATAACCCCTGGCAACCGAGTTATCACTGTTCACCGGTTTAAGATGGTCTGCCGGTTTAAGATTGTCTGCCGATTTAGGATTGTCTGCTGGTTTAAGATTGTCTGCCGGTTTAAGATGGTCTGCCTTAACTCCTGCCGAATTATTATCTGACTTAACACCTGCCGGTTTACCACCTGCCTGTTTACCGTCTGTTTGCCATCTATCTTAACTCTTTGTCTTAATTGTCCGCCGGTTTACCATCCGCCGGTTTACCAAGTCCCAGCCGGGTTATGACTCCGGTCGGGTCATACCGCTGGGTATATCCCCGACAATAGCCCCCATTTTAATTTGGATTTATCCATGTTAAACTAATCCTGAGCATCTTTAAATCCTTGTCATTTCCTTCTAGGCCTGCTTCATAATCAATTTGCTGACATTGGTTTGTCACTGAGAAATATTGTGAAGAATAACTTCTTTGACTCAGCTCCCAATGCTTAACAAAAATATTGGTCTTTGAAATACTCATGTGATCTTCAGCCGGTTTAAGAATGTATAACTTGCCGGTTTACAAATATTGATGGCACCGGATCATAACTGTTCGTTAATATCATCTTTTGAAAATATACCTCTTATATGCCTATCACTTGTAGCCCTCAAATCTTAAGAAGGTAACGTAATAACCGCTTAAGATTTGCTTCAATATGAATGTCACAAGATTGAAGAAATCTAGGTTGTTCATCTCAATCACTAGTCAGAACTGAGTATTCCACATATGTAGCCTCCAAGTGCCGGGTTGTCATGCTTGCAACAACCTGGGACTTGTAATTTCCTGATGCTCGTAAAAACTTCAACCAGTGTATCCCCCAAGGGCCGGGTCATTATGCAAATAATGAGTAGGGTCTTTGGAAATATGATCATGTAGACTTTAACAGCAATGTGTAGCCCCCAAGGGCCAGCTCAGTAAGATAATGTTGAGCTGGGACTTTATATATACTGCAATGAAAATAACATCATATGATGTAACCCCCATCATGGGGCTTGAATCCACGTCTACGAGGTTAAAAGCCTTGTGCTTTACCAACTGAGCAGTGGACCCTTCAATATAATGGATAAAAAGCTTGGTACCTTGAATAGTTGACAGGAGCAATTGGTAGCCCCCAAGGGCCGGCTCATTACGATGTGATGAGTCGGGTCTTCAATAAGGTGAGCAAACAATGACTTTGAATTAGCCCCCAAGTGTCATGGTGCATGCTTGCAGTGACATGAGACTTGTGTATTTGATGTAATCTCAACTGAAATAATGTAGCCCCAAAGTGCCAGGTTGTAAGCCTGCAGCGACTCGGGACTTATTCCTTTCATTACAGAATGAATCATATCCATCGATAAAAAATTATATCCATTGCGCTAAAGCGACTTTGAAAACCTTAATCATAATACTGGTTATTGATAACCATGATAAAAATCCAGCCATGTTGGCTATTTAAAGGTTTGAATAATATAACCTGGTTTTAAAACCGATTCCTGCAATGTAAACCGGTATATCCGTGCCCTATGATACATGCTATGATGATGTAAGGATGATGCAATGTGTGACGCAATATATGATGATGTATGTGTATGATAAGACGGTTTAAATTATGGTTCGGATACGACCAGAGCCCCCAAGTAGTCATAATTGTGGCATTGCGCCAATCAAGAGGTGTAGCTATGGTGCGAATACGACCAAGCCCCCAAGTGATTTCGCTGGTGCCCTTATGCTTATCAAGAGGTGTATCTATGGTTCGAACCCATAGCCCCCAAGTGATTTCCCTGGTGGCCCTTATGGGTGTAGCTATGGTTCAGACACGACCAATTCACTAAAAAAAGACACATCCGTGACACTTTAGGCCGAACGAAATTTTTTTCTGTCATACATATGACACTTCTATGACGATAATTGTGACAAAACCCGGTATCATCAAAGATGTGGTGGGCTCCTACTTCTATGACAAAAAATCATGACAGAAAATGGGCTTTTTGTCCTGGGCGGGCCGGAGACGCAGCTGCATGACATTCTTTGGGCCGTCCAAGATGGAAAAAACCGTGGTCGAAGCAAGGGGGAGCAAAATTTCGGGGAGTTGCCGGTTATGGTGGGAGGTCGGGGGCCGAGCGATGCGCATTTCTCTCGTACGTACGCGCGTGTGTGCGAGGCGTTGGCTCTAACTGAACCCGAGCGAGGCGTTGGGCTCTAACTGAACCCGAGCGATTGCACTGCAGGCTACGCGTTACTGAACCCGAGAGATCGATTGATGGCTGTTAACTGAACCCGATGGAGTGATTCCTTCGCTGCTGCTACTAACTGAAGCCGATCGATGCTGCCTCTAGGATGAATAGTGAGCATTGCGGGAGGAGGGGGGGTTGGATGAACAGTGAGCGGTGGCATTGGCTTTGGATGAACAGGACCCCGTGGTGTGGAGGGCTGGATGAACTGTAGACGGTGGAGAGGTGGCCGTGGAGGGGTGGTTGAACAGGACCCCAGGGTGTGGAGGGCTGGATGAACAGTAGACGGTGGAGGGGTGCCCGTGGAGGGGTGGTTGAATAGTAGCCGGTGGAGTAGCACGCGGTGGAGGCTGGATGAACAGGAGCCCGTGGAGGCTGGAGGAGGACGATGGTGGAGATGAACAGTATCCCGTGGAGTCCCGTTTTGCGGTACGCCACACCCCTCCCGATGAACAAGACCCCCGTTTCGACCGTAGCGCTCCAACACAAGTCCGCTTCGTCCGTTTTGCGGTACGCCACACCCCTCCCGATCAACAGGACCCCCGTTTCGACCATAGGAGGTCCGTTTCCTCCGTTTTGCGGTACGCCAGGCCCCTTCCGATCAACAGGACCCCGTTTCGAATGTGGCCGGTCGAACACAAGGCTGTTTCCTCCGTTGTGCGGTACGCCAGGCCTTGTTTCCATCGCCTGTTCCGTCCAAGCCGGTTGGCTCCCACGCGTTCCGTTGCCTACCGATGAACACGACGCATTCCGTTGCCTCCCCGTGAACACGACGCATTCCGTTGCCTCCCGATGAACACGATGCATTCCGTTGCCTCCCCATGAACACGACGCATTCCGTTGCCTCCCCATGAACACGACGCACGTTGCCTCCCCATGAACACCACACATTCCGTTGCCTCCCCATGAACATGACGACGACGCTCTTCCTCCGTTCCGACCCAGCCATGTACGTATGCGCGAGTAGGCGTTCGATACCCTGCCCGTATGTACGTACGTGGCCGTATTTTCTTTCTTGCACCCTTGCCGCTGTACGTACGTGTACATGCTACGTGCGTGCCTCTACTACAACACGTGCGCGCCTCTACATCGACCAGTATGTACGTACACGTTCGCGACAAGAATGACAACGGTACGTACGCTTCGACCAGGTGGGTCCCGACTGTCAGGCACTTCCTTGCCTGCGAAGATGTAGCTGGTGGGTCCTAGCATTCAGGGGGGCGAATCGTTTTTTTTTGCCCGGACGCACTTCCTTGCGTGCGAAGATGTAGCTGGTGGGTCCCAGCAGTCAGGGGGGCAAATCGTTTTTTTTTGCCTGGACGCACTTTCTTGCGTGCGAAGATGTAGCTGGTGGGTCCCAGTAGTCAGGGGGGCAAATCGTTTTTTTTTGCCCGGATGCACTTCCTTGCGTGCGAAGGTGCAGCTAGTGGGTCCCAGCAGTAGGGGGGAAACG
The DNA here is from genome assembly GCF_018294505.1 of Triticum aestivum. Taxonomy (NCBI): domain Eukaryota; kingdom Viridiplantae; phylum Streptophyta; class Magnoliopsida; order Poales; family Poaceae; genus Triticum; species Triticum aestivum. The sequence continues at coordinate 290,761,643 of NC_057795.1, read as the reverse complement.
TTTTTTTCGTGAAATACTGTGGCCCGTCCGGTGGGTCCCAGCTGTCAGGTGGAGGAATAATTATTTTCCGCGTAATAAGGAGGCACTTCCTTGCTGCGGCCGTGGACCCAACTGTCAGCCCCTCCACATATAGTCCACGTCCAATGGAAGTCGTTCCTTGACCACGTTGACCACGCCGCGCCGAGAGCACCAGGGCGGTCGACGACAGCGAGGCCTAGGAAGGGGACGACGGGGAGCCGGGGAAGACTCGACAGTGGAAGCCCGCGCGGAGAGGAGTACGAGGGTTCACTGGTTCGGCTGCGGTGTCAGGCTGCCATCACCGCAGGGCCTGGCCAGCGGTGGGAATAGTAGGGGGCGGTGAGGCCACTGCGGCAGCACATCTGGCCACGGGAAGCAGGAGCATGCGGCACGACCGGTGCTGCTTTGGGTGGCTGGAGCAAGAAGACCAGAGGTTGAAGAAGCACTACAACCATTGGATGGACATCGTACGGTCACTGGAGCTAAAATCGTTTATATTGACTAAGTTGACAAAGCCCTTCGTCCCCGTCAACTTAGTAGGCCCACAAGTCAGCCTCCCACCAAGGTGGGTCCCAGCTAGCAGGGGGTATTCATTTTTTTGTACGTAATAAGGAGGCACTTCCGGTGGGTCCGAGCTGACAGCACGGGGAACGTGTTTTTTTGCGACATACGGTGGCCCGTCGGGTGGGTCCCAGCAGTCAGGGGCAAACATTTTTTTCGCGAAATACTGGTGGCCCGTCCGGTGGGTCCCTGCTGTCAGGTGGAGGAATAATTATTTTCCACATAATAAGGAGGCACTTCCTTGCGGCTGTCGTCGACCCAGCTGTCAGCCTATTCACGTACAGTATTCTTCCAATGGAATTCGGTCGTTGACCACATTGACCACGCCGCGCCGAGAGCACCATGGCGGTGTACGACGGTGAGGCCTAGGAAGGGGATGACGCGGAGCTGGGGAAGATGTGGCAGTGGATGCCCACGCGGAGAGGAGTACGAGGGTTCACTGGTTCGGCTGCGCTGCCGTCGCCGCAGAATAACAGGGGTGTGGGTGAGTGGAGTGGAGGGATGGCCTGGCCAGTGGTGGGAGTAGTATGGAGGCGGTGAGGCCTCCGCAGCAGCACAGCCGGCCATGGGAGGCAGGAGTAGGCGGCACGACCGGCGCTGCTTTGGGCGGATGGAGCAAGAAGACGAGAGGTTGAAGAAGCACTACGGCCGTTGGATGGACATCGTACGGTCACTAGAGCTAGAATCGTTCATATTGACTAAGTCGACAAAGCCCTCCGTCCCCGTCAACTTAGTAGGCCCACAAGTGAGCTTCCCACCAAGGTGAGTCCCAGCTAGCAGGGGGAGTATTCTTTTTTGTGTGCGTAATAAAGAGGCACTTCCGGTGGGTCCGAGCTGACAGCGGGGGGAACGTTTTTTTCGTGAAATACGGTGGCCCGTCCAGTGGGTACCAGCAGTCAGGGGGAAATGTTTTTTTTGCGAAATAAGGTGGCCCGTCCGGTGGGTCCCTGCTGTCAGGTGGAGGAATAGTTATTTTGCGCGTAATAAGGAGGCACTTCCTTGCGGCCACCATGGACCCAGCTATCAGCCTCTCCACGTACAGTACTCTTCCGATGGAAGTCGGTCATTGACCACGTTGACCGCGCCGCGCCGAGAGCACCAGGGCGGTGGACGACGGTGACGCCTAGGAAGGGGACGACGCGGAGCTGGGGAAGACGCAGCAGTGGAAGCCCGCGTGGAGAGGAGTACGAGGGTTCACTGGTTCGGCTGCAGTGTGAGGCTGTCGTCGCCGCAGAATAACAGGGGGTGTGGGTGAGTGGAGGGATGGCCTGGCCAGCGGTGGGAGTAGTATGGGGGCGGTGAGGCCTCCGCGGCAGCACAGCCGGCCACGGGAGGCAGGAGCAGGCGGCACGACCGGCACTGCTTTGGGCGGCTGGACCAAGAAGACCAGAGGTTGAAGAAGCACTACGGCCGTTGGATGGACATCGTACGGTTAATGAAGCTAGAATCGTTTATATTGACTAAGTTGACAAAGCCCTTGGTACGCTCCAACTTAGTAGGCGCACAGGTCAGCCTTCGAAATAGTGCGCCCCACATGTCAGGGGGAGGAATCATTTTTTGGGCGGCCGAAGCTAAGAATATCCAAGATTGAAGAAGAAGCACGACATCCGTTGGATAGACATCCAACGGCCACTGCTGCTAGAACCGTGTGTTGACTATAATAGGTTGACAAATCCTTGCATACGCGTCAACTTATTTTTTAAGGGGACGCGTCACTTAGTAGACCCACAAGTGTGTGGCAGAGAACTTATAGCCCATTTGCATTTTGTAAGAATGTACAGCCCATTTTTGAATTCTAATGGAATTTACAACAGCCCATTTACAGTTTGTTAAAAGTACAACCCATTTTCTAGCTAGGACAACGATTAATAATTTCAACCAACCGTTGAAGACAGAATTCAATAAAATTTCCCACATTTTGATGGGATCCGAAATATTTTTATCCCGAAATTTCTATTCAGATTAAATATAAATTTGTATTACGTAAAAATCCAATGAAACATTGCGTGCGCAACAATGAAAATTTAAGATTTTCAAAATCCATAAATAATATTTTATAAACTAATTTCGTGTTTGGTGCATTTTTTATAGTTACTGCCCAGTTTTTATAATTACATCCCATTTATTATTTTTATAGTCCATTTTCCTGTTAAGCCTAATGCATCCCTCCTAGGAAAGATTTGCAGCACAACGGGGCGGAGAATAACAAGTTGACCTTGCCTGGGTATTCCTCAAAAAGACGTATAGCTGGGCTAGCCATTTTCATCTTGAAAAAAGTAGTATCTGGGCTGGATATCTGGCCTGGGCTAGACGGGCCACAGCCCACCCAGTTAATACCCTGCTCTCCTCTGAACAACAACGAAATTACCTCCAAGAAAAACTCTGCAGTGCTCACGCCTCAAAAACACAAATACTGCTCGAGCTGCTTGGTCCCAGCTGTCGGCCGTACCTTGTGCAATTCTCTCATTTATATTGACTACATAGGTTGACAATGGTGTGGGACCGTGATGTCAGGAAACCAGGAGAAAGCAAAAAATATATAGTTGTACATAATAAGGAGGCACTTGCGTACGTACGGCTATGGCCCTAGTGGGTCCCTAGTGTCATCCAGTCAAAATAAAGTCATCTCCTGAATCCTCATGTTCGTTGACCATGTTAACAATGCTCGGTGCCACGACAAGTGCAATAACTTGAAGGACAACGGAGAGGGCCTCGCGGGCCCTACGGAGGTCTGATACAGCGCCCGCTGCTCATTTAGGAAGCCAAGATCATCGGACACCTATGAGCACCTTTGAGAAACTGAGATGGCATGAAACGGTAAGGCCGCGCTTGGGAGCTCTGGTTTATTTCAAACCTGTATTAACATACAAGTGTAATTTACTCATCATCGGAAGGCCCGAGGTCTGTAAGTAAAACCGGTGGGTTACGCGTGTAATTTGGGAGACCAGTGTATATTTTACGAGCATTGATATATGCACGACATTACCAGACGATACATGCACGACGTGCGTATCATGCCATCCATGGGCAAGGCTGAAACAACAGCTAATGGCTGGATTAGCAATCGTCCGAGTGTCGTTCAGCGTTTTTATCGTGTGTGAATAACTTCCGATATTTTACTAGTCAAAATCGACCAACCAAGCGCCTTCGCCTGAGTCCATCTGCTTTAATTTACAAGCGTCAGTTTTACAAGCGGTTTTGGTTGGAAAACGACGATCCAATCACGGCCTAATATCATGAGTTGGTTGGAAGATCACATGGTTTCACGTCTAACCTACCCGACATGTCGTATAGGCTATGAATGAAACGTCAGACGATGAACTTCTTACGCATGGAAACAACAGAAGAGGATGATCTTCTTAACAACAAATCACTGGCATTAGATCGACATGCAAAACAATACAAAGCATTATTCTGAGGAGGCACGGTGAACAGCTCGTGATGCCGCATGCCACAACATTCCAAGCTCAACTTTGCAATCAAACACAAGGCCTGGCATTACGTAGACAATATTCAGAACAAACTCTTAACACAGGAATATCTTAGCAGAGTAACTATTTACTTCTAAACTGAACACATGAGTAGTAAAAAGCACTCGACGCTGCTCACAGCAAGGGCGTCCCACTCAAAAATGTCAAATGCATGTCTTCTGGCTAACATCAATGAGCAAATTTTGACAAGGTTTTCCAATTCCAATATATTAAACTAATGTCTTCTTGCTAACATCAATGAGCAAATTTTGACAAGGTTTTCCAATTCCAATATATTAAACTAACGTCTTCTTGCTAACATCAATGATTAAACTTTGACAAGATTTTCCCATTCAAAATTTGTAATGCCTATGATCGTGTCCTGTCTTAGCTTCTTGTACTTGTTTGGGCACTTTTTGCGCAGGGCACTCCACGTGTTGTTAAATTGCCAATGGTCTCTGCAGACTAGTCATGTCACCGGTGTCTAATAATACTCTGTAAAGCTTCTCAGTCATTCCTTCTGTAATGTACCGCATCCAGTGACTGCTTCTTTCTGCAAAGTGGAACTACCAACTGGACCCAATAACGCAGCAGTTTGCCTTGGACACATTGGCTCCTTTTGTGCAGTTCAACTAAAATTGAAGTCGGAATAAAACCGAGCTTTAATTTTGATATCCCTGTAAGCAACCATAGGTATAAGGGAAACAATTACTGAGAAATAACGGTTGATGACTTGTCTTAATGGGAAACAAAGCAGGAGAGGAGCAATTCTCCATCAGTGTGATTCATTCATATTGACTGAGACATTATCTTAACAATGCCTTGGTTCAACATGTATAAAGAACGACAAAGTAGAAAAGTACCATTCCTAAAACAATGCAACTGATTCATTTTTAAAGAGACATTATCTTAACAATACCTTGGTTAAACGTGTAGAAAGAACTACAAAGCAGGATAGTACCATTCTTAAGAAGTGTTGCAATTTTGAACTAAGATTCAGTAGTTAATTAATTCTGAGAGTGGCATTGCTTAATTTTACCAGCGGCATTAGATTAACAAAAAACATAAACAGTTCCAGGGGAGAGTGGGCGCAACAACAATATGTGCTTCCATCTACTTATAAAGGGGGTGATGTAGAGTTTGTTGTAACAAAGCAACAAGCATCATGTCTGGGTTGGTCCCATTTTTGTTCACTACTTAATGGGAAAAGACAGCATACAATAGCTTCAATTCAACATTTATTTAAAACTGTAACGCCCCAGTTATACTTTCCATATTTGTATCCAACTCTTGCCGTCTCCGGCGCTAAGTTATATTTATTTCTCGGGTTTGGGTCTTTGTCTTCGTGTGTGTTGTTTTCGTTTTCATGCATCTCATATCAGGTCATCACGTGCATTGCATTTGCATACATGTTCACCTCATGCATTCGAGCATTTTCCCCGTTGTCCGTTTTGCATTCCGGCGTTTCGTTCTCCTCCGGTGGTCATTTCTACCTTTCTTTCTTGTGTGGGGTTTAAACATTTCCGGATTGGACCGAGTCTTGCCAAGCGGTCTTGGTTTACTACCGGTAGACCGCCTGTCAAGTTTCGGGTCATTTGGACTTCGTTTGATACCCCAACGGTTAACCGAGGGACCGAAAAGGCCTCGTGTGTGTTGCAGCCCAACACCCCCCAAATTTGGCCCAAAACCCACCAAACTCTGCTCCATGTCCTAGAGCGTTCGATCACGATCGTGTGGGCGAAAACCGCACCTCATTTGGACTCTCCTAGCTCCCTCTATGCCTATATATACACCCCTCCGTTTTCGGATCTCTCCCTCTCCCCGAAACCCTAAAAAAAAAAAGATTTCCTTCCTCCGCCGCCGACGGACGTGTCCGGATCGGACCGGACACCGTCCGCCCCGCCGCCGCCAGCCAACCGCGAGCCGCCAAGTGGCGCCTCGGGTCCCCAGTTCACCGCCGACGCCCGGGGCCCGCCAGGCCCACGAAGGGCCCTCCCCGGCCCGCAGTCTCCCCGCCGCCTCCTCCTACGTCCGCCGCCGCCACCTCCGGCGCCGGTGGCCGCCGCCGCCGCGGGCCGCCGCGCCCCCGACCGGAGTTCGTCGCCGCGTCGCCGCGGGCCGCCGCGCCCGACCCCGCTCCGCCCCGCTGCCATCTCCGGTGGTCGCGGCTCCGCCACCGCCCGGCGCCGCCGTCCCGGCCACCGGACGCCGCCCCGCCGGCCGTCGTCCCCGCCTTCGCCGGCGTCGCCTCGGGAGGCGCGCCCCGACCCGGCTGCTACAGTGCCCGAACCCTAGATCTGAGATCTAAACCGAGGGTTGACTTTTTCCCTCTCCCTCTAATTTTTATGCATTCTTTGACTGCTTGTATCTCCGCAACCGAAACTCCGTTTTGGGCATATAATATATCAAAATCTTCGTCTCGACATGTACATCATTTCATTCCATTGCATCATTTGCATTTGAGGTCATCTTGATACCCAAAATGCTGTGAGAAGGAGGCTTCGTGAGTTAAATTGCAGATCCGTTAGTTCATCATGCACTTTTGTCATTTTTGCTATATTTAATTCGTGCATGATATGCCTGTGCCCCTTTGGGATGTTTTGTGAAGCATTTTGTCTTCTTTCCAGAGGTGCCACCCATGAATTTTTAGGATGTGTGTGTTGTCTTGTGCAAGCTTGCGAAGAGAGGTACCTGAGATTGCAGATTTCAGGGACTTAGTGATTTTCACTAAGTCTGGGATATTTTAGTTCATGATGCCATATGTCCAGCTTGTTTCCTAGTGATCCGTGCCTCTTTTGAGGATGATCAGTAAGGGAGTTTTGATATTTATGTCATGCTCTATCCATCCATGTCTTTGTTGGCATTTGTGGAGTGCTCTAGGTTGACTCAATCGAGCTCAACTTTTGCTTCGTTGTTAATCTGGGCAGATCGTCAACTTGTTTGCGATTTCGCCGATGCTACCGTTAGTGTTCCATGCATGCTATGCCTTCGTTCTTGCCATGTGTAGCTAGCACTTTGTGCCTTCTTGCTGGTTATATGCTTCCCTTGCCATGACTTGCACCGTAGTGAGTGCATCGAGCTCGTTTACATGCCTTCGTGAGTTAAATTTCAGTATGTCTCAGTTTTCACTAAGTCTGAAAACTGATTGTGTTCGAGCGATGTTCGTGAGCTCGGTAGAGTATTTTGTGAACCCTTTTGGCCCCAGGTCACTTTGGGTGTTTTTTAAAGCTTGTTGAGTAGCTCCATTCCATGTTCTTACTTGTCATGTTCAGGTTTTCTATCATGTTGTTTTGCTGCTCCGAAGAGGGCTTCGTGATCTGAAATTTCAGACTAGTGTTAGTTTCACTAAGTCTGAAATCTGTTTTGCATTTGCGTTTTAGCCATGCTTGTTTGAACCTCTTAATGGATGAATTTGCCTGTGGCTCCGTGCTAGTGTTTTGTCGACCATCTTGTGTACTTCACTGCCATGTATTTTGTTTTCATGTTTGGTGGCTGTAGCATGTTCATTCCGTTGCATTTAGATGCCTACTTGCTGTAAGTCGCATACCGGTGTCGTATCTTAAAACGCTCGCCATTTCCAAACCGTAACTCCGATTCCAATGATCTTTATATCGTTTTCAAGCGATTTCATCCCCTCTATCCAGTGGCACACTTGGTTTTCCAAGTTGATGCCAGGTTCATGCATTTCCTGTCATATCTTGCATCTTGCATCCCGCATCGCATCCCGCATAGCATATCGTCATTTCATCGTATTGCTTGTTCTTGCCCGTGGTTGATTGTATCCTTGTTGCTTGTTTGTCTTGTTGGGTAGAGCCGGGAGACGAGTTTGCTACCGAGGAGCCCGTTGAGTTTGCTTGTGAGGATCCAGTCAACTCTGACAACTGTGCAGGCAAGATGATCATACCCTCGAAATCACTACTATCTTTGCTATGCTAGTCTGCTCGCTCTTTTGCTTTGCCACTGCTACGATGCCTACCTTTTGCTTGTCAGCCTCCCAATTGCCATGTTAAACCTCTAACCCACCATTGTCCTAGCAAACCGTTGATTGGCTATGTTACCGCTTTGCTCAGCCCTTCTTATAGCGTTGTTAGTTGCAGGTGAAGATTGGAGTCGTTCCTTGTTGGAACATTTATATTCTTGTTGGGATATCATTATATTGCTATGTTATCTTAATGCATCTATATACTTGGTAAAGGGTGGAAGGCTGGGCCTCTCGCCTAGTGTTTTGTTCCACTCTTGCCGCCCTAGTTTCCGTCATATCGGTGTTATGTTCCCGGATTGTGCGTCCCTTACGCGGTTGGGCTATAATGGGAACCCCTTGATAGTTCGCCTTGATTAAAGCTTTTCCAGCAATGCCCAACATTGGTTTTACCATTTGCCACCTAGCCTCTTTTTCCCTTGGGTTTCCGGAGCCCGAGGGTCATCTTATTTTAGCCCCCCACGGGCCAGTGCTCCTCTGAGTGTTGGTCCGAACTAGAGCCCTGTGCAGTGCCACCTCGGGGAAACTCAAGGTTTGGTTTTAGCTGTACGGATTGCTCATCTGAGTGTGCCCTGAGAAAGAGATATGTGCAGCTCCTATCGGGATTTGTCGGCACATTCGGGCGGTGTTGCTGGACTTGTTTTAACCTGTCGAATTATCTTGTTGTACCGAGATACCGAGTCTGATCGGTGTGTCTTGGGTGGAGGTCTATTCCTTCGTTGACCGTGAGAGCTTGTTATGGGCTAAGTTGGGACCCCCCCTGCAGGGATTGATCTTTCGAAAGCCGTGCCCGCGGTTATGGGCAGATGGGAATTTGTTAATGTCCGGTTGTAGATGACTTGAACTAAACTTAATTAAAATGAATCAACCGTGTGTGTTACCGTGATGGCCCCTTCTCGGCGGAGTCCGGGAAGTGGACACGGTGTTGGAGTTATGCTTGCGCAGGATGTTCCTTTAGCTTCTCGCTCGTGCTTCGCCTTCTCTTCTCGCTCTCTTTTGCGCATAAGTTAGCCACCACATATACTAGTCGCTTGCTGCAGCTCCACTTATATTTGCCTTACCCATTCCTATGAGCTTAAATAGTCTTGATCGCGTGGGTGTGAGATTGCCGAGTCCCTGTGGCTCACAGATACTACAACTCCAGATGCAGGTCCAGGTGATTCCGCTCCAGTTGACGATTACGAGCTCAGGTGGGAGTTCGACGAGGACTCTCAGCGATACTACGTGTCCTTTCCAGATGATCAGTAGTGGTGCCTAGTTGGGGTTATCGATTCAGGACCTTGTCGCATGTTGGGGGTCTTTTCTATTTTGGCGCCGTAGTCGGGCCATGAGTGTTTGTTTGATGGATGTTATTTATGTACTCTGATGTGACGTGGCGAGTGTAAGCCAACTATGTCTTCTTCCCCTTTTATTATATTTATTACATGGGATGTTGTAATGATTGCCTGACTTGCGACATTGCTTTCAATGCGGTTATGCCTCAAAGTCGTGCCTCGACACGTGGGAGCTATAGCCGCATCGAGGGCGTTACAAGTTGGTAATCAGAGCCATCCCCGACCTTAGGAGCCCCATTGCTTGATCGTTTTTAGCAGCCGAGTTGTGTCTAGAAAAATGTTTTGAGTCCTTAGGAATTATATATCGGAGAGCTTAGGAATTCTTTTTACTTCCCAGTCTCCTCATCGCTCTGGTAAGGCATCCTGGCGTAGAGTTTTGACTCTTCTCTTCTCAAATTTCACAAAAAAAATTTTTTAGGATCACGCGAGTATCTTGGTTTTGTTCCGATGGTTTTGTGACGAGAACATTGTTCTTGGTGCCTCCTGTCTTTAGGGGTTGTGGCAGTGTCCCGGGGAGTTGAGCTCCGAGGTGTTGTCGTCACAATTTCATCGTTGCAATTCTGGTATACTTGAGATATGTTCGCCGACATCGAAAATCTCTTTTATGCAGTTCGTTGGTGAGATAACCTCGACGCCACCCAGTACTGGGGCGGGAGTTCGGGAGTATCGCCATAACTTGTATAACGGATGCTTTTCGAAGGTTGAGGTAGATGGTTTCCGAAGTTTTCCTGGTTATGTGTTGAAGGATGGATACAGCTGGATGTAGGATTTGCTAGTTTGGGTGAGATATTGTGCTTCCCCTGTATCCCCAACACCTGATTGCATAACCGGAAAGGTTCGGGAGTATCATAGGTGGGAATTCTAGTAGCTCTAGTTCTCTTCCACGGATATTGGTTTGAGATTGGGATTTCTTACCGATTATTCGTTCTTGATCCGTACCTTGTTGATTTATTTCTATACCTTAATTCTTCGTGGCTTCTCAATTTATGGATATGTGATCATTTCAAGAGGAATGCATTCGTTCATTTTGTTCGGATGTGAAGACTATATGTTGCAATTTCCATTCCGTTGGATTCAGCTTCTATATTGTTGGCTATCTATGTGCTAATGGTGGTCAACCTCTTCAGGATGGCTCCTCCAACGCGCACGACTCCGAATCCTAATCCGCCTCCACCTCCGCCTCCTCCGGAGGCATGGCAAGCTGTGATGGCCGCTACTAATGCAAACACACAGTTGATCATGCAAATTCTCCAAGAGCGCAATCAAGGCAATCAAGGGAATCAAGGCCATAATCAGCACCACTTTGCTACTCTGAACCAGTTCCTTGCTAATGGTCCAAAGACGTTCAGCGGTTGTGTTGAGGCTACCGACGCTGACGATTGGCTAGTGGATCTGGGCAAGCATTTTGAATGCAGCAACGTCAGGCCTGAAGATTTCGTCAAGTTCGCTTCTTTCCAGCTCAAAGATCAGGCTGCAGAGTGGTTCCAGCAGTACAAGGATTCCAGAGGTGGACGTGTTATCACTTGGGACGATTTCCGTCAAGATTTCCGCGCTCATCACATCCCTCAAAGCGTGGTTGAGAGTAAGCGTCAGGAATTCCGCAATCTGAAGCAAGGCTCTTTGTCTGTCTATGACTACAACAAGTTGTTCCAGAAGCTCGCCCGTTTTGCCAAGCAGGATGTTCCTGATGAGAAGAGTATGATCTATCAGTTCAGGGGTGGTCTTCGTGAGGAAATTCAGCTCGCTCTTGTCCTCTTTGAGCCGTTGAGATACGATGAGTTCTACAACATGGCACTGAAGCAAGAGGCTGCTCAGATGAGATGTGATGCTTCCAGGAAGCGTGCCAGAGATGTTACTCCGTCTTCCTCTACTCAAGTGGTCAAGCAGCAGAAGTTTTGGCTTCCTCCTCCTCCGTTCCGTCAGCCGTATCAGCAGAAGAGCAAAGGTGGCGGTGGTTTCTCCCACCCACCCAACCCAGGCTTTCAGAACAAGGCTTCGTCTCAAGCTCCAAGATCGAGTGCTCCGTATCACCGTCCGCTTTCAGAGGTCACGTGCAACAAGTGCCAACAGAAGGGTCACTATGCCAACAAGTGTACCAACCAGAGGCGTCTTCCTCCTCCTCCTCCTGTCAGATCGGCAAGTACAGCGGTGGTCAAGCACAATCCCAAGCATGCCAAGGTCAATATGGTGAATGCAGCTCAGGCAGAGGATTCTTCAGATGTGATCATGGGTAACCTTCTTGTTAATGATATTCCTGCAAAAGTTCTTTTTGACACTGGTGCATCGCATTGTTTCATCTCGAGACCTTTTGCTTCCAAGCATGATTTTGTTACTCAAATGTTGCCGAGACCGTTGTATATTGACTCTCCGGCCAGCCTCTTGACATCTCGAGTGTGTGTTCCGGATGTTACAATCACTTTGGGCGACTGCAAGTTTCTCTCTTCTCCGGTGGTTCTTGGTAATTCCGATATCGATCTTATTCTCGGGATGGACTGGCTCTCTAAGCATAAAGCTCAGCTTGATTGTGCAGCCAGGCAGATTCAACTGACTCATTCGTCTGAGGATGTCATTGTTTTTGCCGCTCGGGATAATTCCATCCGGTTGTTTTCTCTCAATGAGAAGGGTGAATTGGATGCTATCTCTCAAATTCCTGTCGTTTGCGAATATCAAGACGTCTTTCCAGAAGAACTTCCAGGGATGCCTCCAAACCGGCCGGTTGAATTTGTTATTGAACTTGAGCCCGGTACGGAACCTGTGTGCAAACGTCCCTACAAGCTCGGCCCCGAAGAGTTGAAGGAGCTGAAGAAACAACTCGATGAGCAAGAAAGATTGGGTCTCATTCGGCCTAGTACTTCTCCGTGGGGTTGTGGTGTTCTTTTTGTGAAGAAGAAGGATGGAACGAGTCGACTTTGTGTTGATTACCGTCCAGTAAACAAGAAGACCATCAAGAACAAATACCCACTTCCCAACATAAATGAGCTGTTTGAACAACTCAAGGGTGCTCAAGTATTCTCCAAGCTCGATCTCCGTATGGGTTATCATCAGATTCGTATTCGTGAGCAAGATATTCCCAAGACGGCGTTCAGAACAAGCTTTGGTTCATATGAATACACCGTCGTGTCTTTTGGCCTCGCCAACGCTCCTCCGACGTTCTCTCGCATGATGAATTTCATCTTCAACCCCTACACCAATGAATTCGTTTTGGTCTATCTCGACGACATTCTGGTTTTCTCGAAGAACAAGAAAGATCATGCCAAGCACTTGCGTTTGGTTCTTGACAAGCTCAGAGAACATCAGTTCTACGCCAAGTTCTCCAAGTGTGAATTTTGGCTCGATGAGGTTCTTTATCTTGGTCATATCATCTCTGCCAAGGGCATTTCCGTGAACCCTGAGAAGGTGTCCGCAATTGTGAATTGGGAACCTCCTCAGAACGTGAAGCAACTCCGCAGTTTTCTCGGTCTCGCAAGCTATTGCAGAAGATTCGTTGAAAACTTTTCTAAGATCGCCAAGCCTCTCTCAAATCTTCTTCAGAAGCACGTCAAGTACGTTTGGTCTCCGGAGTGTGATATTGCTTTCAACTCTTTGAAAGAGAAATTGGTCACTGCTCCAGTTCTGACTCCGCCTGATGAAACCAAGCCGTACGAGGTCTTTTGTGATGCCTCTCTCCAAGGTCTCGGTGCTGTACTGATGCAAGAGAAGAAAGTTGTTGCTTATACCTCTCGCCAGTTGAAACCTAATGAGAAGAACTACCCCACTCATGATCTCGAGTTGGCGGCAGTTGTACACGCTTTGTTGACTTGGAGACATCTTCTATTGGGAAGGAAAGTGGATATTTTCACTGATCACAAGAGTCTCAAGTACATCTTCACTCAGCCTAATCTCAACCTAAGGCAGACTCGATGGGTCGAAATGATTCAAGAGTACAATCCGAGTATCGAGTATACTCCAGGCAAGGCTAATGTGATTGCTGACGCTTTGAGCAGAAAAGCATATTGCAACAGTCTGATTCTCAAGCCTTATCAACCCGAGCTTTGTGAAGCTTTCCGCAAACTGAATCTGCAAGTTGTTCCTCAAGGTTTCCTCGCCAACCTTCAAGTCTCTCCTACCTTAGAAGACCAGATTCGCCAAGCCCAACTTCTTGATGCTATGGTGAAGAAGGTGAAGTTTGGTATTGCAAAGAGTCAGTCCAAGTACAAGTGCTACCGACTTGATGACAAGGACACTCTCTTCTTCGAGGATCGAATTGTTGTGCCCAAAGGTGAACTCCGTAAGGTGATCATGAACGAGGCTCACAACTCTCTCCTCTCCATCCACCCTGGTAGTACGAAGATGTATCAGGACCTCAAGCAAGCTTATTGGTGGACTCGAATGAAGCGCGAGATCGCTCAATTCGTGAACGAATGTGATGTCTGCAGAAGAGTGAAGGCAGAACACCAAAGGCCAGCTGGTCTCCTCCAACCTCTTGCCATTCCAGAATGGAAGTTTGACCACATTGAAATGGACTTCGTGACTGGGTTTCCAAAGTCCAAGCGTGGCAATCATGCTATATTTGTTGTCATCGACAAGCTCACCAAAGTGGCTCATTTTCTGCCTATCAACGAGTCAATCACTGCAGCTCAATTGGCGGAACTCTATACCTCTCGCATTGTCTCTCTGCACGGTATTCCTCAAGTGATATCTTCAGACCGTGGCAGCATCTTTACCTCCAAGTTTTGGGATTCTTTTCAGAAGGCCATGGGCACCAACATCCGCTTCAGCACAGCGTTCCATCCTCAAACAAGCGGTCAAGTCGAGCGTGTCAACCAAATTCTTGAAGATATGCTCAGGGCTTGTGTGATCTCCTTCGGCATGAAGTGGGAGGATTGTCTTCCTTATGCCGAATTCTCATACAACAACAGCTTTCAAGCAAGTTCGGGCAAGGCCCCCTTCGAAATTCTGTATGGCAGGAAGTGCCGTACCCCTCTCAACTGGTCTGAAACCGGTGAACGTCAGCTGCTGGGTAATGACTTAATCACAGAAGCAGAAGAAATGTGCAAAGTCATTCGTGATAACCTCAAAGCAGCTCAATCCCGCCAGAAGAGCTACTATGATAGTAAGCATCGTGATCTGGTTTTCGAGATTGGGGATCATGTTTACCTCCGCGTCTCTCCCATGAAAGGTACTCGTCGCTTCGGTATCAAAGGGAAGCTTGCCCCTAGATACGTGGGACCTTTCAAGATTGTCAGCAAGAGAGGCGACCTC
>NC_057795.1:290571129-290745971 GCF_018294505.1 Triticum aestivum | reverse complement strand
GCCGCCGTCCCGGCCACCGGACGCCGCCCCGCCGGCCGTCGTCCCCGCCTTCGCCGGCGTCGCCTCGGGAGGCGCGCCCCGACCCGGCTGCTACAGTGCCCGAACCCTAGATCTGAGATCTAAACCGAGGGTTGACTTTTTCCCTCTCCCTCTAATTTTTATGCATTCTTTGACTGCTTGTATCTGCGCAACCGAAACTCCGTTTTGGGCATATAATATATCAAAATCTTCGTCTCGACATGTACATCATTTCATTCCATTGCATAATTTGCATTTGAGGTCATCTTGATACCCAAAATGCTGTGAGAAGGAGGCTTCGTGAGTTAAATTGCAGATCCGTTAGTTCATCTTGCACTTTTGTCATTTTTGCTATATTTAATTCGTGCATGATATGCCTGTGCCCCTTTGGGATGTTTTGTGAAGCATTTTGTCTTCTTTCCAGAGGTGCCACCCATGCATTTTTAGGATGTGTGTGTTGTCTTGTGCAAGCTTGCGAAGAGAGGTACCTGAGATTGCAGATTTCAGGGACTTAGTGATTTTCACTAAGTCTGGGATATTTTAGTTCATGATGCCATATGTCCAGCTTGTTTCCTAGTGATCCGTGCCTCTTTTGAGGATGATCAGTAAGGGAGTTTTGATATTTATGTCATGCTCTATCCATCCATGTCTTTGTTGGCATTTGTGGAGTGCTCTAGGTTGACTCAATCGAGCTCAACTTTTGCTTCGTTGTTAATCTGGGCAGATCGTCAACTTGTTTGCGATTTCGCCGATGCTACCGTTAGTGTTCCATGCATGCTATGCCTTTGTTCTTGCCATGTGTAGCTAGCACTTTGTGCCTTCTTGCTGGTTATATGCTTCCCTTGCCATGACTTGCACCGTAGTGAGTGCATCGAGCTCGTTTACATGCCTTCGTGAGTTAAATTTCAGTATGTCTCAGTTTTCACTAAGTCTGAAAACTGATTGTGTTCGAGCGATGTTCGTGAGCTCGGTAGAGTATTTTGTGAACCCTTTTGGCCCCAGGTCACTTTGGGTGTTTTTTAAAGCTTGTTGAGTAGCTCCATGCCATGTTCTTACTTGTCATGTTCAGGTTTTCTATCATGTTGTTTTGCTGCTCCGAAGAGGGCTTCGTGATCTGAAATTTCAGACTAGTGTAAGTTTCACTAAGTCTGAAATCTGTTTTGCATTTGCGTTTTAGCCATGCTTGTTTGAACCTCTTAATGGATGAATTTGCCTGTGGCTCCGTGCTAGTGTTTTGTCGACCATCTTGTGTACTTCACTGCCATGTATTTTGTTTTCATGTTTGGTGGCTGTAGCATGTTCATTCCGTTGCATTTAGATGCCTACTTGCTGTAAGTCGCATACCGGTGTCGTATCTTAAAACGCTCGCCATTTCCAAACCGTAACTCCGATTCCAATGATCTTTATATCGTTTTCAAGCGATTTCATCCCCTCTATCCAGTGGCACACTTGGTTTTCCAAGTTGATGCCAGGTTCATGCATTTCCTGTCATATCTTGCATCTTGCATCCCGCATCGCATCCCGCATAGCATATCGTCATTTCATCGTATTGCTTGTTCTTGCCCGTGGTTGATTGTATCCTTGTTGCTTGTTTGTCTTGTTGGGTAGAGCCGGGAGACGAGTTTGCTACCGAGGAGCCCGTTGAGTTTGCTTGTGAGGATCCAGTCAACTCTGACAACTGTGCAGGCAAGATGATCATACCCTCGAAATCACTACTATCTTTGCTATGCTAGTCTGCTCGCTCTTTTGCTTTGCCACTGCTACGATGCCTACCTTTTGCTTGTCAGCCTCCCAATTGCCATGTTAAACCTCTAACCCACCATTGTCCTAGCAAACCGTTGATTGGCTATGTTACCGCTTTGCTCAGCCCTTCTTATAGCGTTGTTAGTTGCAGGTGAAGATTGGAGCCGTTCCTTGTTGGAACATTTATATTCTTGTTGGGATATCATTATATTGCTATGTTATCTTAATGCATCTATATACTTGGTAAAGGGTGGAAGGCTGGGCCTCTCGCCTAGTGTTTTGTTCCACTCTTGCCGCCCTAGTTTCCGTCATATCGGTGTTATGTTCCCGGATTGTGCGTCCCTTACGCGGTTGGGCTATAATGGGAACCCCTTGATAGTTCGCCTTGATTAAAGCTTTTCCAGCAATGCCCAACATTGGTCTTACCATTTGCCACCTAGCCCCTTTTCCCTTGGGTTTCCGGAGCCCGAGGGTCATCTTATTTTAGCCCCCCACGGGCCAGTGCTCCTCTGAGTGTTGGTCCGAACTAGAGCCCTGTGCAGCGCCACCTCGGGGAAACTCAAGGTTTGGTTTTAGTTGTACGGATTGCTCATCTGAGTGTGCCCTGAGAAAGAGATATGTGCAGCTCCTATCGGGATTTGTCGGCACATTCGGGCGGTGTTGCTGGACTTGTTTTAACCTGTCGAATTATCTTGTTGTACCGAGATACCGAGTCTGATCGGTGTGTCTTGGGTGGAGGTCTATTCCTTCGTTGACCGTGAGAGCTTGTTATGGGCTAAGTTGGGACCCCCCCTGCAGGGATTGATCTTTCGAAAGCCGTGCCCGCGGTTATGGGCGGATGGGAATTTGTTAATGTCCGGTTGTAGATGACTTGAACTAAACTTAATTAAAATGAATCAACCGTGTGTGTTGCCGTGATGGCCCCTTCTCGGCGGAGTCCGGGAAGTGGACACGGCGTTGGAGTTATGCTTGCGCAGGATGTTCCTTTAGCTTCTCGCGCGTGCTTCGCCTTCTCTTCTCGCTCTCTTTTGCGCATAAGTTAGCCACCACATATACTAGTCGCTTGCTGCAGCTCCACTTATATTTGCCTTACCCATTCCTATGAGCTTAAATAGTCTTGATCGCGTGGGTGTGAGATTGCTGAGTCCCTGTGGCTCACAGATACTACAACTCCAGATGCAGGTCCAGGTGATTCCGCTCCAGTTGACGATTACGAGCTCAGGTGGGAGTTCGACGAGGACTCTCAGCGATACTACGTGTCCTTTCCAGATGATCAGTAGTGGTGCCTAGTTGGGGTTATCGATTCAGGACCTTGTCGCATGTTGGGGGTCTTTTCTATTTTGGCGCCGTAGTCGGGCCATGAGTGTTTGTTTGATGGATGTTATTTATGTACTCTGATGTGACGTGGCGAGTGTAAGCCAACTATGTCTTCTTCCCCTTTTATTATATTTATTACATGGGATGTTGTAATGATTGCCTGACTTGCGACATTGCTTTCAATGCGGTTATGCCTCAAAGTCGTGCCTCGACACGTGGGAGCTATAGCCGCATCGAGGGCGTTACAAAAACAGTACCAATACAAGTAGCACAACATCTCAAAGCACAATGCACAATCATGTGGATGAAGGCCTGTACTGACCTTTCATGAGAACACCAGGATAAAATACGAATCTGCTAACACGAATAGGAAACCCAATCTCATTTTGTGCAGTTGCACTGAAATCAAGCAAAGTGTTTTGCGTAGAGAAGCAAAATGTCGCAATAGGAACAAGTTGAATAGATATCATGTGGTTGAGACCAAGATTTGAAACAACTCGACAAGAACACTGGAAACAAATCTCGATCTCCTTTTGTGCAGTTCCACCAAAATTAAGCAAAGTCACCGGTGTGACATTCAAGTTGAACTGCACAAAACACTCTTAAAACATAAGTGTTTCGAGTAACGAAGCAAAATGTCGCAACAGCAACAAGTTGAATCGATACCCCTATTTTAACAGAGGCAAAAAAGGAAACAATTACTTGCCGATAAAGGAGGATGAAACAAACGGTGACAGAAAGAAGCATCTAACTTATCTTGGATGGAAAACAAAGTAGGAGAGTAGCATTTCTAAAATGGTTGCATTGATTCATATTAACAGAGACACTCTCTTGAAAGAACATTCGTTAAAAAATGTAATTTACTTTTAACAGTGGCATTGCTTCAATTTTTCGGCGGCATTCTTAGATTAACAACAGCAAAATAGTTGTATGGGACATGCTAGCACCATGTGCGTCCACACGTATAAATGGGTGATGTAGAGTATGTAGCCAAGTAGCATATCTGTGTTGGTCCCATATTTGTTCTCTTTGAACTTTTTTCCTATGTGAGGGCAGCAAATCTAGTCCTGCGCAAACTACCCGACCCCCCCCCCAGTTTCTTTCCCTTTTCAACAAAGAGATCGGTTCCTTACAGATGTGTGTACTGGGTTACCCCCTTTTTCCCTTTTCGACCAACAAAGCGGCTGTATAGCCAGTCTATACTACTTTTCCTCCCTCCTTTCCTCATTGAACCACGTCTAGATTCATGCTCCACCCCACCGCACCTTTCTTTCCTCTTTGAACCAAGACCTAGATTTGACTACAGATCGAAAAAGATCCACATGCAGCTAGAGCAATGACAGTTTCAAAGAAACTTATACCTTAGGGTCGTCGGGATGTGGCAAGGCGTGCGGCAGGAGGCCAGATCTGCCCACACTACGTACGGAAGCGAGGAAGAAGGAGTCGGTGGCCCTCCCGCACAGGCGCTGGGTGAAAGAGAACAATGCATCAAGCAGTGGATTGCCTCCCTCACCGAAGGCGATCGAGTTAACGCTGCACCTCCTCCCCTTCCCGGTGCAACGGGATACGGATGCCTCCTTCACCAGCTATGAGGGGGGAGAGAGACAAGAGGCCAACACAGTCTTGTTTAGATCTGGTGAAGAGAGGGTGAGAGACTGTGAATATAGCAAACCCTAGCAAATGAACGCTGATCCTCCAGCGTGTAACATATATGTATTGCGGCGAGCGTGTGGAGAGTGCAAACCCTAGCGAACAAGCGCTGAGGCTCCCGCTTATATATATACTAATGTAGTACGAACTGAGCTCCGGTGCCTTCACTCTATCTGCTTTTGGCTGCGTGACAGGTGAGCTAGCCACACTTTGGGCCCACCTGTCATAAACCCAAAGGCAGGTGCACTAAGTCAATGAAGCTGCGTCCATATAGTACTCTCGTGTGTATACGACTAATATATAGTGGAGTGGTTTTCTTATTCTCTCCATAACAATCGTTTTAAATTGTGTAAGTACGAAACGAAACTCTTTATTTAATGTACAGAGGGAGTACTACTTCCGATGAACTAACGATCCACGCCCACGCGTCCTGGTCGCACTTCTTGTCCTTCACGTGTGGTACACTGCCCTCCCTTAAGTGAACAACAACACATGCGCCAAATTATCGGAAACGTGTGATAGTGTGTACAAATAAAGAATTTTAATTTCAATTATCGGAAAGGTTTGAAAGTATTACAAAGTTTGACTTCAGTCAAATCTAATATGCGGAGTAAATAAAAATGGAGGGCTACTACGTCCATCCAGGTTTTTAGTCCACACCATTTTTTAAATCAAAGTTAATAGCTGGACAAATAAAATTACAGGGGCGCTACAGACAAAGTTGTGAGAAGGCTTAGAAATCAATACAAAACATATGCTCTTAGTACCAACGTCAATCCTTCTTCGAGGAAACATTTGGTTCATAGCCAATTGTGTGATAAAATTGCACCAACGTGAAAGACAACTGCGTCTCCAATGGAACCAAGGTGAACTGATGAAGGATATCATCTTTGTGCGTAACAAGCAAAGAGCACTAATGGAAGACAGCTTGTTTTTCATTGAAAATCAATCAGCTTCACCAGCCGACGCAACCATGAGGCGCAACCATGAGCATCGATAGGTCATCATGGTGATGCATCATCCATTTGGCATCAAGTTTGGGTGAGGCACCTATGAAGTTCGACAAATCCTCACTGTGGTCTGTTTCTTCTCAGTAATCAAGCTCGAGGAAGGAAGAACCACGTGGCAGAGGACAGTGAGGCGGAACAACAATGGCCATCCAATTTTGTGCAGTTCCACTAAAATTGAGGAAGACATGCCCGGGTATGGAGACACGCATCGCTGTTTCCAAAAATAGAAAAAAGGGTTAATGAAAAGTACACCAACAAACAGAAGCATCATAATTATATCTTGATGGCAACTAAACCAGAATACCCGAGAAAAAAACATTTCTTCATTTAACTAGTGATAGTACTACCACCATATGGACAATGACCGCACAACCACCATGTACTTTTTGTTGAAACAACATGTATACGTCCACCGAGGCATAAATCAGGACAACTTTTCGAGTGGCATTTCCTCTATAATAGTACTAGTAGGTGATGTTGGACCAGCCGACGAACCCTAGCTACTATGCATGGGAAGCTGGGGAGTAGTCGCATAAAAGAAAACCCGCACGCCGGGACCTAGGGAGCTGGACCAGTACAAGAAGTTATACCTCAGGTGGGTGAGATGTCGTTTAGGCGGGCGGGCGGGATCTGCCCACACGACGGCAGCGAACAAGGGCGCGAAGGATCTTCGTCTGCGCCAGCACCGGCTCCGAGAGGACGGTGCGCATCGGCACCCCCCGTCGCCGACGGCGACAACGTCGACACTGCACCTCCTCACCTCCTGCAGTGGATGAGATTCGGCCGGATCTGTGACCACCGGTGAGGAGAGAGATAGACTGGACACTGTCATCTTGTTTTGATATGGAGAGGCTCAGAGAGAGAGATATGAGAAACTCTATCAAACAAGAGGCTATAATGGAGTAAAAAAAATCTCTCCATAGCAGTGGTTTTAAATAGAATACGCACGTTCCCGGAAAAAAGAAATGAAAACCGACGGACAATTTTTTATGGGTCTGTCTAGGACACATCTAGATGTGACATAGTTATGTCACATCTAAGTTGATGTCCACTCTGTTTGTGGTCTATTTTTTTTGTCCTAGTTTTTTTGTTTATTGTTGCTATTTATATACTTGTGGGAGCTTAGATGTGATACCCTTAAATAACATCTAGATGTGAATTGGGCAAACTGATTTTCTAACGTACCAGGAAAGAAAACTCGATCAAAAACACGCCCCCGCTTCCAGGTCGCAAGAGTCGTCGCGCACATACACATAGATATAGACATGCATATCCGTGTTTACGTAAAATTCAGTTTTCAACTCCATCTCCAATTATATTTGTCCAACTAGAGTATTATTTACGTTGTTAATTATATACGCAGCAATATTAATGTACAACATCTCTTGTTTGCGCATGTCCGGACCGCTGCCACGGCCAGTCCTGACCAACCCGAACCCTCTTCATCACCCGCGCGTGCTTCCCGCCCGAAACGGTCAGTGCCGCATTCATGCCCGGCCAGAGCGGACGCGACCTCTCACTGGCGCCGGCATTGAAGCGGCGCGCCGGCCAAGAGAGCGTCGCCCGCGCCGCTTCCGGGTGCACGTGGCTGCTCCGCGTTCAAAGGTCGCAATAGTCGACTACAACATGCATGTAAAAAGTTTTTGGGAGTCCATGCTACAGCTAGCTGTCCTCCCCCAACTCATCAATCTCTTCCAGTAGTGCTAGTAGTACTCCATGGCGCGATCCATCGACAAGCAGGCTGGAAAGTTATCGTATACTCGGTTTGCGGTGAGTGGCATGCCGAGCGACCGTGTGGGGTCGAGCCGTGGAGGAGGGTGAGACACGAACACGACAGGCGTGATTTAAAGGTTGGTTTTGCTCGATGGCGCGATCCAACGAAACGAAACATTGGTTTCTCTCCGTTTCCATTTTTTCTCCAGAAAAACGGAAACTTTCCACTCCATTTTCATTCCTTTTCCAAGGTTGCCCCGTTACAACATTCCATCAAATACAAAGGAAAACTAACACGCATGCTGACGCATCTCAATGATTCACAGATCATAGCCAATATTTACTTCACAACTAAAGAAAAATGTTGTGAGAGCGTGTACGAAAGAAAAACTGCTGATGGGGTCACTATGACTTAAACCCTAAACCCTAAACATGATTTAATTCCCTGGCCAGGTAGAACCTCTCGAAGGAAAGACGGCTGGCACCCTCGGATCATACAATGCTTTTGTGCAGTTCCACTAAAATCGACCTGAGCATCCCTGATGGCAAAGATATTGAAGAAGTTTGATTAGAATAATAGTACTGGCACTAGTTCATGAGACATAAACTCATCACAAGTAGAAGCCGGTAGAAGTAGAGAAAGATCGACATGGAGATGGAGCTACGGCAGTGGAGCAAGCCGGCTCCAAAAGGAAGATGGACTACCTGGGACGTCGGGCTGTAGCTAGAAGGGCGGTTGGAACGCGGCATCGGCCCAAACCGTGGTGACCCCCGATTGGGACGAACCGACTGTGGGTTTTCTCCCTCGCCGATGTCGACCGCGTCTACGCAGAACATTGTTCCCTTCCCCCAGCTGCGGGATCAGGCCCGTCGTTCTATGCTTGTGAAGAGAGCAACCTTAGCAAGCAGGCTTGTAGCTTAGGCTCCTGCTAGTGTATATATAGTGGTTTTCTTTTTCTCTCCATATCAACCATTTTATATTGCGTACGTGTCATTCAAGAGTGAAATGATGGTTACTTCTTCTGACTAACTTACTGTGTGATTTGATTGCTCCTTAGTGGCCCCTACACGTACTCCTCCTACGTGTATGCAACAGTCACACGTACACATGGACGCAAAAACACACGCGACGCCCTAATGCATGCATGTCCAAGCACACGACGGAACACACACGGTCACGCTAAGTGCTCAACCTACACGTGCATGCACACACATACTCAGTCAGGGTGAGCTAGTGACCGTATAAACACCGGAAAATATATATATTGAGTGCAATGAGCGTATTATGAAGTCCACTGACCGTATTTTTACAATTATACAGTGACAGACAGTGTATTTATCTCGTTTGAAATTAATCCATATTAACTGGAGAGGAGGCAGTATGGACTAGCATTACTTGCGCGCGGTGGCTCGCAGGACAAGGAGAAACTTTTGACTAATGCAAGCTCTCCCTCGCTCAGGCGGTGGACGTGCAACAGTTAATTCGGTGTCAGATTGCCAGAAGCATACACTATACTACTAGTGCTACTATTGTTCAACTTCCCGAATAGGCGAACAGCCAAGCGCAAAGTTTACTAATATAGTCTATAAAGGTACGTACTATACTAGTACTAGGAACCGGATGGAGGAGCATCTGCACTCTTATTATAATTTTAAAATGTGATAAAGCAATCTTCAACACATTTGGTTCTCTTCGAGGGTTCTCGCATGTGATAATGGAAGTTGATTGCATGGAACACTCGCCACAATTCTCGCTTAATTCTGGCTCATATCCTGTTACAAATAGTAGCGCTCGGTAATATTTCCTCTTTTTTTGTTATTCAGCATGTAAACAGGTCAGCAAACCTTGCGGCGCATCTTCGTGCGAACCATGCTTGCTGCACTTTGAATGTGGCCGAGAGCTGGCTTGATGAAACACCTCGCTTCCTACTTCTTTTTTTGCGGGGTACCTCGCTTCCTAGTGACCAGTGTCTTGGCTGATCGTCCTAAGAATGCTTATATATGAATAAAGCTCTCTCATTTACCCGCAAAAAAGATTGAGCCATATTAACCGGAAAGGAGGGAGTATGGACTAGCACTACTTTTTGGTGTGTCCCGTCAACTCGCAGAACGAGGAGAAGCTTGCAGGACAAGGTGAAGCTCGCTTACGCCTTTTGACTAATGCAACCTACCCTCGGTGGACATGCATCAGTCCATTCGGTGTCAGATTGTCAGAGGCATACACTGTAGTACCCAACATGCGGAGTACCATCATTGTTCGACTTCACGAAGAGGTGAAGAGCCAAGCGCAGTAGTACGAGTAGTACTACTACTAGAACCGCATGATGGAGCGTTTGTACTCTTATTTCTTTTTATCTCTGATAAAGTACACGTTTATTCTGGAGAAGGGCGGAAAATGGCAGCCCAACATGTAATGAATGATATCGATCAACCAAGCATGCTCGAATATATCTTGGCTTCCATGCAAACACGTCTGTGTGTTCTCGCTCCTCGTCTCTCTCAAGGAACGGCGGGTTGGCTCTTTGCCGTCAATTGAGATCGGTTTGCTCACACTCCTGTCCCACATGTGAGTGATATGCCAAGAGGAGGTGCGTTGACCGACTGGCCATACGCGTACTTGGTTTTGAACCTTCATACTACTCCTCCCTCCGTCACAGTTTACAGGGCGCGCTTCATTATGATGCATTTCTCTCAATGCATTTCCACCACCAGAGAGACTTTAGACGCGTTTGGTTTAATGCTCAATTATTTAGGGCGTGGTAACCGCAATCAAGTCCACAATTTTCTCTCCATGTAACTACGGAGTGGAGTAAGTGCATGCATGTGTGTACCCGGGGTGGAAGCACTACATGCATGTGTGTACGCATTATTCCCTCTACTAGTAATAGACGCCGTGCTATAACTACCAATGCTATTTTTCAGGCCGATCGCTAGTCGCCTTGGTCCCACAGATCTGTTTTCTTTTTTCTGAAGCGTGTTGTATAAACAGTGACGGATGGAGTAGTATGAGCGGATTCAAAGAAGAGTGTATTGATGGTTGCTTCTTGAGAGCAACTTACAGTGGGAAAGGTGGGGCTTATGATTTGACTGCTCATTACTCACTATTAATGCGGTGCAACGACCGGGCTGAGTCTCCCATGCGGTTGTGCACTACCCCCTCGGTTCTTAAATATACTCCGGAGTATATTTGTCTTTCTGGAGATTTCAACGAGTGACTACTCAAATATTTGTCTTTTTAGACATTTCAAATGGACTGGCACATACGGATGTATATACATATTTTAGAGTGTAGATTCTCTCATTTTGCTCTGTATGTAGTCACTTGTTGAAATCTCTAGAAAGACGAATAGAATATTTAGAAACGGAGGGCGTACACATACAAAGCAAAATGAGTGAATCTACACTCTAAAATATGCCTGTTTGAAATTTGTAAAAAGACAAATATTTAGGAATGAATGAGTATAATTTTGTGCATGGCACATGGACCCGGATGATGAAGAGGCTTCTGGCAATGCTATGAAGCTTCCATCATTTGTTTACATAATTGACGTACTATACAAATAATTTTCCAGCGAGACATGAAATTGTACAATGGTGTGAGCTTTCAGCTTCTGTTTCGCGTGTCTTGCCATTGATGTTGTTTCGGAAACAATAGAAAACTAACTTCCTTGCTAATGCATGTCAATTATTAGCATATTAGAGCTAATAATTACATCACAACTGAAGACAGAGTTGTGAGAAGGTGTTAAATTAAAATTGATCCATGCTTTCATTGGCAGCAACGTCCCCCCAGCTCTGTCTAAATCAACAAGGCATGTTAGGAAAAAAGTAGTTGTCTGGAGCATGCAACATTCCGATCATTTTGTGCAGTTCCACAAAAAGAGAGTTGAGCGTCCCTGTTCCAAAGATATTAAGTGTGATTACGATAATAGAGGACTACTGATGAAACAATAAACACATAAATAGAAGCCGGTCACCTTTGCAGTCTCTCTTAAGACTAACTAGTTGGAGAAGATTAGGCTCGGAGTTGGATGAGGAGGATAGAGCAAAATCAATCTCCCGTTGTGCAGTCGCACTGAAATGTAGAGATGTTGCCCATGTGACATTTTAGTACAACTGCACAAAACACTCTTAAGAAAAAAGTGATTTGTGCAGTTCACCAAAAGGTCGCAATAGCAACGAGGTGAAATGGATAGCCCTGTTTGCAAAAAAGAGGTAGAAAGGAAACAATTACTGGCCAATAACAGTTGATGACACATGCGACGACAAAAAATAAGCATATTCCTTGCCCTAAGGGAAGATAACAACACGGTTGTGTTTGTCTAAAATGGTGTGAGGACGAGAATGCAATATGGAAAGTATGCTGGACGAGCTACGTTTTGGGCAAAGAACTATGGAAGATCCACATGCAGCGACGTGGGAAGACGGGCAGTGCAGTAAGGCCGGAGGGGATACCTGGAGGTCGTCGGGATGTAACTAGGTGAGCGGCGGCGGGCGGAATCTGCGAGCAGGTGGCGTAGGGCCTGCGACGCCGGAGCTTGGTCAGAGAGAACGGCGTGTACCGCAGATCGGGACGTGCTGCCTCGGCGCTGTCGAACGGAGAAACGATGCACTTCCTCCCTTCCCCCGGCGGACGGGATGCGGCCGGATCAGTGACCAACGGTGAGAGAGAGAGAGGCCACCGCACTCCCTTTCCCCCGGCGGACGGGATGCGACCGGATCAGTGACCCACGGTGAGAGAGAGAGGCCACCACACTCCGTTTCCCCAGGCGGACGGGATGCGGCCGGATCAGTGACCAACGGTGAGAGAGAGAGAGAGGCCACCACAACCTTGTGTGAGATACTCTGAAGAGCGACAAACCAGGCACGCAAGGCTCCATTGTATACAATGAGCGGACTACCTCTTTCTCCATAAAAATCATTTTATATTCTTTGTACGTGCCATTGAGCGCTATAACTTTATTTAAAAATAACGCGGCAACGCGTCAAGTCGAACTTTGTTTCGTGCAGGCGTGGTACACGACCTCCATAGGTAAACAACCGCTATAGGCGTTCAAATTAGCACGTGGGCTGCCATTTCGTAAAGAAATGAGCTCCACCATGTACCCACGCGGGTGTGGCTGGGCACAAAGCGTGAGTACGTGCACGGTGCACCTATTCTCTTCTTGTATGCGTACACCACCTACGTGGGGTTGTGTGAGAGAGATACAAACCTAGATATATATAGTGTGTGGGTTCTTGAGAGTTTTTTTTTGGGGGGGGGGGGGTTCAGTCAAAAAATGTAACATATGCAATGTGTGTGAAATAGAGTCCTGGATATAACATATATATAGAGGGAGCGATCCACGAGAAGAGAGTGGAGGTATCACCGGCTTGAGGTGTCCATAGAATCGAAAATAGGGATGATGTGTGTGTGTGTGCGCGCGCGATCGATAAAGAGTGCCATCGAATTTGTGTGTGCCCACGTCAAAGATATAGAGTTGCTGGCCTACTGGAACGTGAGAGGGGACATGTGCAGTTTGTCTCTGTGGCATGGATACCTACCTCCAGCGCTCGACTATCGGTGTGTGGTGGGGGAAGAGGGAGGCCCAATTAACTATAGAGGTACAATGGCTGGTATATGTGTGGAGGAGGAGAGAGGCCTACCTCATGTATTAAGGAGATTGATCTGCCTCATGTATTAAGGGAGATCGATCGGCATCCATGCATATGTGCATGAGTGGAATAAGGTTGGGAGAGAGACAGAGCTAGAGTGTTGGAGGGGGTGGTAGTGGAGTTATTCTAACAAATGGTGGGATAGGCTTGCTAGACAAACGGAGGGCACGCCCGCAATATCAATAAGAGAGGAGATGGCTGCTTGTTGTCTGTGCACGTGCGTGTGAGAGACGGGTCAGGAGGCATGCACCAATGATGAGGGGGGACGATGTGGCTGTGGTAAGCAGACATAACTACATAGGAAGATCAATCACCCTTTGTTAGAGAAAGGAGAGACATAACGTGTGAGGTACGTCGATCGATGGGGGGGGTAGTTAAAGTCGATCTAGGTATATGTTGGGAGATTGATCGGTATACATGCATGTGTGTGTTAGAAGCAAATGAGGCACGAGGAGAAGGATAGAGATAGAGGGATGCATGTAGGAGGTGGTACGAGAGGCATACTATATCGAGCGGGGAGGAGTGTGCGAGTACGAAGGAGCTGGGGGGCCTACACACACCGTGGGTGAACGACCTAAAGTGAAAAGACGAATTTGCGCGATGGAGCTAGAGAATGCTGAGGGAAGGTGAGAGGGATGCGGGCGTGTGCATGCACAAGAGAAAGTTAGCGCTAGCTACAAAGATAAGAGGGTTGTGTGGGTGTAAAAGACGAAAAGAGATCATATATACTTCATTATAAAAAGTGAATTCGGATATTTGAAGAATTTATCATAGTGTTTTAAACCGACGTATGTGTGAATATATATAACGGTGATACACATGGTGTGTTTATGAACATGTTATACTACATTTAATATATTTTATCTCTACTCTTATAAAAAACGGAGTTGTTGATGATGGTGTGCCTGCCATCCTGAATTATAGGCCGTCTGATATATATCTGGCGGATAGCAAGGAAACTATGATGGTTGAAGTTGGCAACAATCATGATTGTAGATTCTTATTGAAATAGAGAAACAGATTCAAATTTAGTTCGAATTGCAGCGGTAGTATAGACATTTGGAATGCACTAAAATATTGGTATGAGTAGGTTACATGCATTATACAGCAAAGCGAAAAAAATTAATCGGACATAACATGGATTCATACTCCCTCCTTCCATCTATATAGGGCGTAATGAGATTTTTAAGACCGCCTTTGACTATTGACAAGATTAATAGTACATGACATGCACAATGTGAAAATTATATCATTGAAAGAACCTTTCACAGACAAAGTTAATGGTGTGCTTTGTGTAAGTTGCATGTCATATATCATTGCTCTAATATTTGGTCAAAGTTAGCATGGAAAAACGCATTAGGCCCTATACAGATGGAAGGAGGGAGTACCTTTGAATAGCATTTGTATAGTAAAATGGGGCAAGACTTTCTCTTTGTGTGGTGTGAATAGTTTTATATTTTTCGTTTTCTTTTTGGTTGAGGAAAGTGCGAATTGATTTGGTACGTACAAGTACAATATTACTACACGTTAGGCTTGTATGTAAAATTCAACCCGCGTCTTGTTATATCCCGAAAATTTAGATATCGTGCTCCCAAAACCGGCGCCTTCACAACCCGCGCCTTGCTATCTCGAAAATACAACGCGCGCGAAAACTCCCTCCACCTGCGAAATCCCGACACGCGAAATCCCCCTTCTAACCCTGAGCCGAAAGGGCCGCTAGTTCAAATCGGTGGGGGGTACTTTTGTAACACACCCTACATTTTGGACAAGCGCGTCCCTAAGTCATGCTTCACCCCCTCCCATTGCCCCTTTTTTGCCATTCGAAATCCCAGGCCGCCATAACCTCTCTGCTCCAGCCGCGAAACCCCAACCTCCTCCATCCGCCACGTCACCGCTGCCCAGCCGGAGCCTCTTCCCCGACGACGTCGTCCACCGCAACAGCTCGACGTCCCTCGTACACCTCCCCGGATGAGGATCCGTCGTCCATCTCGCCGTCCCGCCGGTTCAGCTGCCCCGTCCTCCACCTCCAAGGAGCTGCTCCGACGATCGCCTCGTCTATCGCGGCTGCTCCATCCCCACAGCGCCGCCTTAACCTGCTCCACTAGAACCGCAGCATACTCACCGACTCCTTGGACGAAGCCGAGGCATACTCGGCGCCACCAAAGAGGTTGTACACTCATCGCATCGCACCTTCTCCTTAACTCGACCTCTCGGCGCCAACGGTGCTCCATCCCGCACCCTCATGGAGCGGCTACCTTGAAGCCGGCGCCGCAGGCGACATCTTCACGGCGGCTCTCCCCCAGTGCGAGGCCCCTTCGGCAGCGGCGTCCATACCAGCCGGATCTGCTGCTGCTGCTCCGACTCTCACTCGCTCGCGCTGCTGCTGCTGCTTCGGCTATCGCTCGCTCGCTCACGCTACTGCTGCTGCTCCGGCTCTCGCTCGATCGCTCGCTCGCCCAGTTGCTGCTGCTGCTCTCCCCCTCGCTCGTGCTGTTGCTCTGCTCCGATTAAGCCACACTTCAGTCGACTGAATCGACTTTTGGGTGAGTCGATTTTCAGGGGTTGGGTGGAGGGGGCTCGCCCAAGTTAAGAAAGAACCACCCGCAGCGGGGACGGGGGTCGCCGGAGAGGTACCCCACTATCTATCTTAGGGTTCAGGGTGGGGGGGCCTAGAGGGCTGGCCGGGGCGGCTGGCGAGTTGTTTCGGGGCGGCGAGGCGGCGCTGGGGCCGGCGGTTTGGCCGGTGGTGGCAGGCGGCTCAGGGGTCTGCAGGTTGAAGATGAACTGCAGGCCCTCCCTAAACTACATGTCAAGTGCCTCTCTGCTACCATTGCGTTCAATTTCGATAGTAGCATTCAGATTCCACAGTAAATTTCAGTTTTGACAGTTAAGTTCAGAGTTAACATTTTTTACCTCATTTGTTGTAGTCAGGTGGTTTTTGGTGATGTTAATTTTACATCCATTTTCATCATCTATTGGAGATGCTATTAGAATCCCACTTGAGATTGACGATGTCTGTCTTGTGCTGCTTCAGCCTTGACGTCTTACGGCTCACTAGAGCTGCTCCAACGACAGAACGATCTATCACAATAGAGCAGTGCCCTGAACGCCGTCTACAGATTCCTCAGATCTTCCTCCATACCTCCGACAGCCACCTCTGCCTCAACTGCTTCAGCGACCAACCCAATGATGCTGAGGTCGACACGGCTACGGCAAAGAGGTTGTACACTTCTTGCATCACTTATTACTATACATTCATGTTGATCCATTAGGGCTATTTTGGTTCAACGAAAAAATGTCGATCCACTGGTTGTTACCATCACTCTAAATTTTTGCATGCTCTCCTTGCATAATCTCACCATATTTTTTTCGTATGCATGTCAGATATTGTACACAGTCATGCTGAACATGTAGAGAAAAAGAGAAGAGTTTTGCGCGGCAATACAATGTGGACATTGCTCCATGGTGGGTTCAATGGCAAACCCTCCCCACCCCTCTCCAGATTGTAATCCAGAGGAAGATATCTGTTCTGAGGCGTATTCAGACGCCGCTGACCACTCCTATTTACCCCCAAGGTGTTTGCTCTACCTTGGCATGATGATGTTAGTCA
Source organism: Triticum aestivum (assembly GCF_018294505.1). Lineage (NCBI taxonomy): Eukaryota > Viridiplantae > Streptophyta > Magnoliopsida > Poales > Poaceae > Triticum > Triticum aestivum. The sequence continues at coordinate 290,729,255 of NC_057795.1, read as the reverse complement.
TATCATGCATATGTTGCCTTGCAGTGCCTACTTTTGACATCATATATGTCAGCTGCTTAGTTTAGACATGTTCTGTAATGCCACATGTTTAGTTTCTATATCATATATGGGAATTATGTAGTCTCATGTCTTTTAGCCAGCCATAATATATGTGAAATGTGCAATGCCATCCTGTTTAACCAGGCATCATATATTTGAATGATATCTTGCCCATCCTTTTCTTCATTACATTTCCATTTGTCGACAATGTTTGTACATTAAACTACTCTTCCTGTGAATCAGCCATTTGGGTGGGAGATGGAAAAATCTGGAGTGAAAACAAGGCATTCAGAGCAGACCGTGCTACCTGTCGAAGCAGATCTCTTGTTGGGTCCTGATAGCTCCTCAGAGATGGCTTCAGAGATAGATGACCAGTCCTATTCCCCCACTGAGGTGTATGCTCTAACTTGGCACGGTTATACTGCTCATATCATGCATACGGTGTCTTGCATTGCATAGTTTAGACATCATATACACAATATTCAACACCATGTTCTTAGTTCAGACATCATATCGAATGCCCTCTGTTTAGCATATAAATCACATATGTGAATTAAATGATGTGATCCTGATTACTTAGATAACATGTAGGTGAATTATGTCATGCGATCCTGTTTAGTTATTCATCATATCTTTGAATTATGTTATGCTATGCTATCCAGTTTAGATAGACATCATATATGTGAAATTATGTCATGCTATCCGTTTTAGTTAAAAAATATACATGTCAACTATTTCATGCCCTCTTTTTTCCACATTATCTATTGCATTTGTCTCTCATACAATGTCTGTACATTCAACTATGTTTCCTGTTTATCAGCCATTTGAATTGGAGCGGATGATGCCAGTATCTAGCGGAATAAAAACACGGTCTTCAAATAAAACAGTGCTACCTCTTGGTGCAGATAGCACCCCGGTTGTACATGCACAAGAACCAGCCCTACCACACATAACCCAAACTCTCGCAGATTGTACCCCTACTACGATGGACAGAGAACCAGCTTGTAACATCCCAAATTTTCAATTTGGAATGTTATACATTAGATCATCATGCATATCATATTTTCTTGCATTTTGTCGATCCTAGAAATTTCACGCAACTCAAGGACCCACGGAGAGAGTTGGAGATTTCGAAATTTTTAGATTTGAGTTCTCTCAAATAATGAAAAGAGGATCATTTGAATTTATTTATTTTATCTTCAAATATTTTTCCAATATCAAAAATATGAGAGGGAATAATATGACTTTCCCAAAATTTAGGAAAAATGAAGATTTAATAAATAAATCTAATTTTGGATTTTCTCGGAGTTTATTTGCCGTAGGGAAAAATGCGTTTTTTCAAAAATTGCATTTTAGGCCACTAGTAAAAGTTCATTTTGTTCGACTCATTTTTAGGAGTCGGGGAAAATTTACTTTATAATTTTTGGAGTTCGTTTAGATTTTATTTTATTCGTTTTTCTACGCACGGTGTATATATATATATAAAAAATCTGCAGCGCTCCGCCTGGGCCAAGGGCCCAGCCGGCCCAGCCGCCCCTCACCTCGCGCGCCCGCGTGCAGCACCGCCGCCGCCGCCGCCGAGTCCTACTCGGACTCTGCCGCCGCCGCCCTTGCCTTGCCCCCTCCCCCAAGCAGCACCCCCCTCCTATAAATACCCAGCACCCCCCTCTCCTCCCCAACCCGCAGCCGCCGCCGCCCCAAGCAGCTGCAGCAGCAGCCGCAGCCGCCGCCGCCGCCGCCGCTTGCGCCGCACGCCGCCGCCGCCGCCGCGTCGCCATCGCCCCGCCGCCAAGTCGCCGCCCCGCCGGAGCCCCTCCTCGTCGAGGTAGCCGCGTCGCGCCACCCTCCCCTCGGTTCGGTTTTTTTTATAAAACCGTTCCGGTTTTCTTTTCGTCGGTTCATTTAAAAAAAAACCCCTAGATCGGTTTTATTCCGGTTTTGTTGTTTAGCGAGCGTTCGCCGGACCGTTCGTCCTAACGAACATGATCACCGGTTATTTCCGGTTAACGAGCGTCCGTTCGTTTAACCGTTCGTCGTTTTTCTTTTTAGTCGGATTTATTCCTCTATTTTCTGATCGCGATTTCAGATCCGATCTTCATTTTAGTTTATCTTCTCGCTCGTTTATCGGAATCAGGTGATTCAAGCGCCTAGAGTTTCGTTTCGAAACCGCCGTTCCGACTAATCAACTTGAACTAAGTTTTGCTACTGTAAAATTGGACCTAGTTTTCAACTTGCTAGAACCGAGTTGTTTTTCTTCCGCCGTTTGACTTTCGTTGTTGTATTTGATTCGATTCTTTTGCAACCAGGGTTCTTAAGTTGAACTCTCTAGTTAGATCTTTTATTCGAGATTTACCTGTGCATTAGATGAGTACTTATTGTATGCTTGTTGTTTGTCTGCGATAGATCACCCAGAGTGCGCCGCTTGTTACTTCGAGTCTCTAGGTTTCGCGGATCATCAGCAAGGCAAGTAAGACTTGATCATACCTTTTCTACTACCCAGTTTTATGCATTAGATCAATCCTCACACATTGCATGTTTAGGATCTAATTAAATTGTGGGATGGGAAGTAGATGAGGTAGTACCTATTACCTGTTTTACTTATGAAACATTTGGGAGTTACTTCTACGTTTGCTTATTATGCCATGCTATGCTAGTAGACGTGGATTGGGTGAGTGATATCCATGACAGATGTGAGTTTGTTAAATTAATGGTTTATCTAAGGTGGCAACTTAAATACACATCTGGGTGGATTGAGGCACTTGGGGTATCCAGTGATTACCTGTTTTTTTGGAAATCCCGGGGGTACCGTGTGATTTTCCTATGGACCGCCACCCAGGCTCAATGGGATCATAAGATAATTCATGCTAGTAACTTACGTGTGCAGCCACAAGCCATTATGGGCTCTGGCATAGTTGACTAAGTCGTGCGAACTCTTATAGTGGTAGACTAGCAGATGTAGGGGATGTAGGTGTACCGGTCTACCCATCGTAAGGTGCTAGCGCTTCTGAAAGACTATGTCTCGGTCATCCGTTTCTCAAACACCATGTAGTGCGAGAAACCAAACGGAGGCAATCGAGTCTTGTGGGGAAAAGTGCGCAAACCTCTGCAGAGTGTACAAACTAATCATGATTAGCCGTCTCCCCGGTTATGGACATCTTGAGTATCTAGTACTTGAATATCATGTGAATCTCAACATGTTACTCTAATTTAATATTGTTGGGTTTGTTAATGACTACTTTAATTGGGATTGAGGATGCTGTCAACCATTCTCAATGTTTAACAACCAGCATGATAGTTAAATAAAAATTATTCCTTTGTAGTAGGGAAAAATTGGCTTTATGCAAAAACTGTAACCATAGAGCTTTCCACCAGCCATATATGCATGTAGTATAGGCTTCTTGTTCATCATCCTCTATGTGTTACTTTGCCAGCATATACCATGTGCTGACCTGTTTTCGGGATGCAACTTTCATGTTGCAGACTTTTCAGACGACGAGTAAGGTGCTTTAGGTCGTGGTTCTATACTCAGTGATGCCGTTGGAGTTGATGGACTCACTTATCTTCCAAGTCTTCCGCTGTTATCGTTATTAGATGGCCTTAAGCCATGATTATTGTAATAAGTCCTCTTTTGGACAAACGATGTAATAAGTGTGTGATTGCTACTCTGTTATAAATCCTTCGAAGTACTGTGTGGTGTTAGCATTACTGATCCAGGGATGACACCTGAGCACAGAGACTTGACCATCTGAGGTCGGGTCGCTACACAGCTTCACCCAATCTAACCCCAACCCCAACCAATAGTAACCCAGTTCCTGTTGACATAGCACCATCTCCACCACAGAGCTCCCAAACAACAGCAGTTATTAAGGCAGCTCCATTGCCCACAGTACTATCACGGCGAACCCCAACTCCACCAGTTAGTACGCCTATTCATGTGGAGGAAGCACAACCAACCAGTCATAGTTTAGCATCTATCGCATTTGATGTTGTTAAATCGTATGTGCATATCTTCCCATCTTGGAAATATTATACTGAAGATGAAGGAAAATGCCAGTTGCAGGTGTTTGTCCAGGAGTTATGTGTAAGTAATGTTATTCATGGCAATTACTTTGCTTCGTCCCATACATCCTACCTCCATGATGGTTATAATACAGCAAATTTTCCCATTTTTCTCTATAGAGAAGGACCAATTTGGAAACTTAGGATGAGGTAACCTGTTCTAATACCTCTGCTATCTTCAAGAATGCTTGGTGGCAGTATCGGAATTACCTGAAGAAAATGTACTTCACCGGCAAAGAAAGTCATCAAATTCCCTTACGTTCTCCTGAGACACATTTACTGGACGATGACTGGGAACGCCTTGTTCTGTACTGGTCCCGAACCAAGAATGTGGTAAGGTCTATGAGCTCATTTTCTATTTTTAAGTATTTTATTCTTGCGTCTTACTGTACTCTGTTCATGTAGAACAAGTGCCTAAACCTGAAGATTCCATTGCTATCATAGTTCATAAAAGCGCTAGGCGTTAATTGTGCGTTTTGCCACCACCTTGTGCTTTACTGACCAAAGCGCATGCTTATGCGTAGTTATGCATAGATTATGCGTAGTTGTGTGCAATGCATTTTGCCAACGCCTAGAGCCTAGGCGCGCTTAAGCGCTCGCTTAGGCGCGCCTTTTTTAACTATGATTGCTTTGCTCTTGTATCACTGTATTTACTGATACGAACTTATTTTTAAATTGAAGGATCCAATCGAAACTCCAATGGCACAGTAGGTATGTTCACGCATGTTTCTTTAACAGGTTTGCTCTTATCAATAGCTCTGTTGATTTCAATTTCAACTGTGTATATAGTTGACTTTCATATCATGCACATTACTAGCATCACAGCAGAGCCAATAGTGTTGTTATACATGTAGACCCGTGGTACCCATCTGAAATCTTGTTGTGCCGTGTAGTTTCCCACGCTTTGTATTATTTCACTGCTGCTTTGTCTTGAACTGATATGATTTGAACCGTGTCTCTATTTTAATTTGGCAAGACAATGCAGTGACCATAGGACATAGATATATGTTTGTTTGATGCTTTTATTATGTACTAGTACTTGGCAATAGAAGACTTGGTAGTTTAATCCTGTCCACCTTACTAATGAACTGGTTCACCGAGTTTCATATACTAGTACAGGCTAAACTTGTTATGTGTCTGCTTGTTTCTTCTTTTAGAATGCTGACAGAATTTTGGGGAAGAGTGCCTTATTAAGCAATGGTAAAGGAAGTAATGCAGATAAGGTTCAGGATAGTGACACATCCTTGTTGGTCTCCAACAAAGCTGATAAAACAGCTAAGGAAGACTATCTTAAAGACAGCGAGACAACTCCAAAGCCCTGTCTTGGTTTAGTGTTCGAGTTACTGGCCACTACCGCATGCACAAGCTATTCAAACTCAATGTCTAAATCAATTCGGTTTCTTGAGTCTCAACTACAAGCTGAAAGACATCGATCAGCTGTGCTGCGACAAGAAGCGGAAGGACTGCGGAAGTCCCTGGAGCATTCAGATGCATACTTTCTGGTGCAATAGCAAGCGTTGGAGGATTTTAGCGCCAAACAGGACAAAGCTAATCAGCTTGCTAAGCTTATTGCCAGCATGGTGGATATCCAGGATAACGTTTCTTGAGCTCTTCTGAAGTTGTTTCAGTTATGCTCTTGTTTTGCTGCCGCGTTTATTTGCACTGGTGGCCAATTTTGACGGCCAAGTGTATGTAATATGCTGCTTTGTTCCCTATATTTGCATTGGTGGCGAACTTTGATGCCCAGTGGATGTAATATGTGTAATAGCGGTAATAGGCTAGCCTTAATTGCTTGCTTATTTATTTCCTTATTGTCTTGTTTAGTTGTTTGCTTGTAGTCACTGCAGTTCTTTTTCTGTGTTTTTCTAGTGGCCACAATAGCCTATTTTTGGTAACTAGGCCAAAATAATCATGGCAACACACGGACTGTTGTAACCATGGGCCTCCTGCAGGCCGTATGATCCATGGGCCTTCGTTCGGCCGTAGGACCATTGGCCTTCTATACGGGCCGTAGGATCCATCGGCCTTCTATACGGGCCTTAGGGATCAATGTGCCTTCTACGGGTCGTAGGGTCCATGGGCCTTCTACGGGCCGTACTATCCATGGGCCTCATACGGGCCGTAGGATCCATGGGCCTTCGACGGGGCGTATCATCATTTCGCCAATCATGGGCCGTACTATTCGTGGACCATAACGGGCCGTTAATAGGCCGTATTTGGTAACTCTATGAAAACAACCCAACGGGTTTTTTGACATGAAAATGGCCCAACGTATTAACAGTCCGCAAACGGGCCGACTGTAATGACGGGCTGAATTTGGCCCACAAGCAGAAAATGACAGTAACGGGCCGTATGTAACCGAATGCTGCAAATGAGCCCAAGAATCAATGGGCCCTGAGAAGGCCGAAAGATAACTTGGGCTAGAAACGGCCCAATGGAATAACGGGCCGTTAATGGGTATAAAGTGATACATTGTTCATTACGGGCCAGCTTCACCACGGGTCATTAATGGGCCAAGAGTTACAAAGGTCCTCATATGGGCCGAAAGAAGTCATGGGCCACACATGGGCCGGAAGATAAAACGGGCTGAATCATATTGGAAGACCCAGATGACGCTACTGGGCCTAATTCGGATAGGGCGTATCGGGCCCTGGGTTAGCGGGCTGTAAATGGGCTATATGTGAACAGGCCACGGGCTTTCCATGGGCCGACCCGCCACCTTTTGACCAAGTCAAACGGGCCGTCCTTTTCACAGGAATGGGCGTCTGTTGGGCCATGCCACGTGTCGCCGTATCATAGGCACCTTCGGTCCAATGAGCGGATGACATCTGTCCCAACGGTGAGCCGACACGTGTTTGCTCCAGCCAATGATGATTTTACACGTGGAAAATCCCCATTGGTTGGGGCTGTTAACGGGTTATCCGATCCAAAACCTGACCCAATAGCTTAACGGCGTTCCGTTACGGCCACGTGTCAGTCACCCTTGATGAAAGCAGTTCTGTGACGCGCGATTTATCGTCATGGAAGTGGACACTTCCGTGATGATAATTTTGGTAATGTCATGGAACACTTCTACGATAGCATAGGTATGACTATCTTGATTCTGTCATAAATTTGTCATGGATGTACATGCATGACAAAAAACGCGACCTACTATGACAAACACGTATCATCACGGTAGTGTATTTTTTTTGTAGTTTTCCCAAATGATTTCCTTGGTGGCCCTTATGCCTATCAAGAGGTGTGACTATGGTTCGGACACGACCAAGCCCCCAAATGATTTCCTTAGTGGCCCTTATGCCCTATCAAGAGGTGTGACTATGGTTCGAACATAGCCCCCAAGTGATACTGTGAGCTGTGCTCAAGGGATACCCATGTTTGAGATGTGTTGTGCAGCAGACTCTCTTTGGCCCCTTATGATAATATTGGCTTGATAGCCGGATTACTGAGAAATCCAAAGCTGTGCTCTTATGACAATATTGGCTTGATAGCTGTATCAAGAGGATGGTAACACCATGTTCTCTTTGGGGAATACACCTATGTTTGAACAGGAAGCCCCCAAATGATATATTTCTGAGCTGTGCTCGCCGGGTGCCTATGTTTGAGTTGCGCTGTGCAACAAACTCTCTTTGGCCCCTGTTGACTTTTCTGAGAACTTGAACTTTGCGAGAGATATTTCTTCTTGAACCGGATGTTAACCCGGATATTTGAGAGCTTCAGTGAGACTGACTTCCTTTGAACCGGATTTTGAACCGAAATCCTTTATGATGGCCCGGAACTTCTTCATTGAGCAGAGATTTTTTCATATACTTTTTGAGCCGCACATTCTCCGACGGCCATTAAATTTTCATCAATATAACAGTAGCCTCCGTGACCCGGTTATCTTTCCCTTCAACATCCTGGGGCACTTGAATTTGCTGAAACTGGCAAGATTTGCTGACTCATATCATCGTAGCCCCCGAGTCTTCAGATGACTCAAGGAGTTGTCTTTAAATTCTCCGTACTTGACCATAATAGAAGGTATATATCATTGGTGTTGATAACACGATGTAAATCCACAGAAGGTTGAAGTGACTGCGGCGGGTTATAAACGATCTCATATGAGCCGTGTCAGAAACTCGGCCAATGGTTCCTTTCAACCGGCTGTTTGAAGATAACCAAACTATAGTGGCAGTGATTTGTGCCCATGCCCATGGAACCATCCAGCGCAGAGAGCGGCTGATGATAACTTGCCTCCAATTTGCTGAAAGAAAACCGGGCTACCCAAGCTGTGATTTGCTCATACGCAATAAATAGCTCATGCAGACAGGTGCGGCCCGGTATGTTGATGTAGACCAGGCCATCGGACGGCGACTTGCACACGTTCATTCACCGGGTGGTATGACATGGACGAAACACCGGTGCAGAATGTTGCTAGCGCGTGCTCCGTGCTCGTAATATAATGCCTCATTTGTGATGAAAAATTGTCTTACGCCAAAAAATATCACATGCCAAAGTAATTGTTCACACAAAAATTAATGTGCTATGAGAACAAACCGGACGGATATCACCTGATGTTTTTTGTTCGGAGCAGTTTAAGCAGGTCGGCGACTCAATATCGTCCCGGCAGTTCGAGCAGAGACCCTCCAGGTTATTCTCCGGGTCTTTAAACACCTGGCACGGGCGGTGCAGATGTATACGTTGCCTCCGACGCCGGCGCACGAGGACCGGATCATACCTTGTCCATGAGTCAATTGACCTGATTGTTTTGTTCGGCGAGTCCATAGAGCTTTTTCTTATCTCTGCTCTGGGCACAAATGTCTTCACGTGCAATATTACGTGCATATTTTCCCCGCTCATCAATTGTTATTAGCCTTGCTAGTACTTTGCATTGGCTGGGATTTTCTTGTTAGGAAGATTGACTCAGCCTTAAGACCGTCGGTTCACGTGTGAACTCCTCAGCAGATCTCACAAATTTGATAGCAAAAACAACAACAACACTCAGACCGTCTGTTCCCAATCAGCAGCTGATCCAATCCTTTCCTACTGAATCATATCTTCAAAATCAGTTTCTTCAGTCGCCATGGCTCCATAATCGCAAAATGCTTGCTCTCTGAAGAAAATACACTAAAGCCCGACAGCGGAGGCGACTGGAGGCCGGGGCAGCCTGCTGGTGACTCTAAAACCGGTGAAGGCGCGCGGGGATGGCAGCAGCTCGGGGCTGTGGTGAACCGGCGTGCGGGGAGCAGCAGTAACGAGTTAACAAGGCGGGTTAACAAGGTGGAGGTAGGTGTTGACTCGGATGGCTCGTGACGAGAGGACCGGTTCAACCCGACGGGTCGAGGAGATGCGTCTGCGGCAACGGCGAGTTGGAGAGGCGCGGTCGTGGCCAGTTCAGGCGCGAGAGCTGAAACCAGAGCGGGTTTGGCTGGGGCCGATCGGCCTGGTGGAGCCGGCGCGCACGCGGCCGCGGAACCTGGAGAGGCGCACGGCCCGCAGCGGGTACAGAGGAGAGCTAGGCCGAGCCGGCCGGCGAGGCCATAGAGGGGCGCGAGGAGGAGAGGTTCGGACTCCGCGGACGAAGTTGGAACGAGACGCGTGGTCGGCGCGGGCGCAGGTGGAGCTGCAACCCATCCCGGGATAACGCGAACGGGCAACAGTGTCTCGTGTAAACCGACAGGAGCTACGAGGCGAGGCCAACAAGGTGGGTTCGGTCGTCTCAGATGCGGGATCACGCGGAGGTGGCTTGCGAAGCCAGCGGCCGCGGAGTGCCGGTGAGGAGTGGAGCCGGCGCGAAGTGGTAGTAGAGGAGAGGGCCCTGGTGGCCACAGCGGTTTGAGGCAGGCGGAGGCGAAGGCCCCGGTGGCCACGGCGACTCACAGCAGTGGCCACAGCTGCCCGCGAGGTCTGCGTGGGGCCAGGACGAAGTAGGCTGCAACCCCGGTTTTCTCGGGGTGGCGGTTTGCGGGCGCAGCCCCGGCGGATGGGCTCAGTGCAGTTCACAGGCGTAGAAACAACAGTTCAGGTAGAGGCGGCGAAGCTGGGTCAAAGCTCACCGTAACGGGGTGGCTTGGAGATCCGCAGGCCCGTGGGTGCGGAATTTGGGCGCATAGAGGAGCAGTACGGGAACGATGCCATCGACCGACGCAGGCCCAGAGCAGGGCGGCTAGTGGCCGGACACAACTGGAGGCAACCCGGCAGGGTCTCGCAGGGACGGCCGAGGCGGCTCAGCGGCAACAGGGGGGCGAGTTGAAACTGCGCAGAAACAAGGCACTCTTTGGCAGCTCGGTGAGATGACAAACAGTGGTGACTTGGCATAGCGGTGGCGACTCGGCGACTCAGTAACTCGAGGATGGTAGCAGGTGGCGACTTGGAACCGGAGGTGAACCATAGCAGAGGCGAAGCAGAGGTAACGGGGGTGCAGGTCGCAGTCAGCTCGGACGGGGCAGCGCCAGCGCGAGGCGAGCCAGCAGCGACCTAGGGCGTCTAGGATGCCGGTGAGACGGGCCACGAGAAGGCGTCCGCAGGAGGTGCCTCAGGCGGCCGGCAGGCTGACGCGAGTGAAAACGGATCGGGGCCGCGAGCCCGGGCAGCTCGGATGGCGGAGCAGCAACCTGGGGACGCCAGCCAGGCGGGGCAGGGCCAAACAGAGTAGTACGAGGCAGATCCGTAGAGGCGGAGACCGAGTCGCGGTCGGTTCAATGTACAGCAGCGGCGATAGTAGGGACAAGGCCGGTTTGTAGCGAAGGTGAGACCGCTCAGGATGATGGCGGTTTGACGGCTCAGTCGTGGCAGAGATCGGTAGCACGGCGCGGCAGTTGATTCAGTCACGGTGCCTTGAAAACATAAATCTAATCCGGTTCCGAGTCATTGTCCTTTTTACCAATCTAATCTTCTTTTCTTGATCTGACCATTGGAGTAGTACTTTTTTATCTTTATGCACAGAATGGATTAAGCCTCCAATTGCTTTTTATCCAACACATCGTGAGCTTTTTGATCTGTGACGAAATCCCTCCAAGAACTCAACACCATCGTGCGCAGGCCCCAAAGTGGGCTCCTACTATCATGGAATTAACATGTCAGATGTCCTAGAGTGAGGACTTAATCGTGAGGCCAACGCATCTATGTGGTAGCTTGAGAGGGGTTGAGCAGAATCGAGAGACGCAACACAAGACAAAGATTTAGACAGCTTCGGGCCCCGGGAAACATTATCCGGTAATAGCCCTACATGCTGTTTGAGGCTAGGTCTCATTATCATTACGTGGGAGTCACCGTTACGGCTCTCCTAGTTGTATCTAGCCCTAGAGATTGTTTCTTGCTTGTCCCTCTTTGGGGAGCCCTGCCCCTCCTTATATAAGTTGAAGGGGCGGATTACATGTATAGTCCATCTCAGACTAAGACTTAAACTATCCTGACTTCTCTTCATGGGCTTCTTGACATCTTGGGCTTCATAACGTCTTGGGCTTCATAACCCCTGGCAACCCAGTTATCACTATTCACTGGTTTAAGATGGTCTACCGGTTTAAGATTGCCTACCGGTTTAAGATTGTCTGCCGGTTTAAGATTGTCTGCCGGTTTAAGATGGTCTGCGTTAAATCGTGCCGGATTATCATCTGACTTAACACCTGCCGGTTTACCGTCTGTTTGCCATCTATCTTAACTCTCTGTCTTAACTGTCCGCCGGTTTACCAAGTCCCAGCCGGGTTATGACTCCGGACGGGTCATACCGCGAGGTATATCCCCGACAACGTCAGTAAAGAAGCGGAGATGACTGGCATAGTCAGTCGCGTGGGGATGCGGGGCATTCTCATTACAGATGTTGCCCAGGGCCGCATTGGCCCTGTTCCTGAGGTCCTGGAGCATGGGGACATGCACGTGCTCCAACGTCCGCCGTTGAAGCACTTCCTCTCTGTTCTACTGCGCGATGGACTCGCCGTCGGCAACCCGCTGCTGAAGAGGAGGCAGCTTGGCGCGGGTGGAGGCCAGCTCGGCCTGCGCCGAGACCAGGGCGGCTGCGGCGGCCACCGCGTGCCGTTCCGCTTCGGATAGCCTGGACTTGAGGGTGGCAGTCCTGCCCGCGACCTCGGCCTCAACAAGCTTTAGCTTCAGGTCATACCTGCTCGCAAGATCCACGCGAGCCTCAGCCACGCGGCGGTCGACCTCTTCCTAGACCCGGGCCTCGCGCGCGCCAATGTCGTCCTCCCCTTGGGAAACCTGGCGCTCCCTCATCTCCAACCGCTCAAGCTCAAGACTGCGATCGGCGGCCTCCAGCATCAGCGCTTCCTCACGCTTCAGGAGCTCCTCCTCCTCGACAGGCGCCCCCCTTAGCGAAGCAAGGGTGGCTTGGCGCAACTCCACTTGCTGCTCCAAGGAAGCGCTCCAGGCTTGTAGCTCCCACGCGCGCTTCTCTGCAATCTCACGACGACGATCTGCTTCCCGGGCCTCCTCCAAAGCCTCACGAAGATCTTCTCCCTACCAATCCACGCCCCAAAACCTCACCGCAAATCTAAGCTACACGATGAACAACACAAGGGACATAAGGTTTATACTGGTTCGGGCCACCATCGTGGTGTAATACCCTAATCCAGTGTGTGGTGTGGTGGATTGCCTCTTGGGCTGATGATGAACATTACAGAGGAAGAACAACCTCGCGAGGGGTGTTCTTGTGGTGGTGTGGTGTTCTGCTGGGGAAGGATTTGATCCCCTTTCTGCTATGGTGGCTATCTCCATTTATAGAGGCCCAGGTCCTCTTCCCAAATATTGAGTGGGAAGGTAGCTAACAATGGCCATTTTGAATGGGGATGGCTAGTACAAGCTATCCTGACTAAAGTTGGTCTTCTTCTGCCAAAGGCTCTGGCAATGACGCCGTCTTGGGCTCCACGGTAATCTCCGCCCTGCCATCCTGCTGGTCTTGGTCTCGTTGCACCGATAGGGAAACCTTTGCTTGATGCCTCGATACTCCGCGCCTGCGCTTGCCCCCTTTGCACCAAAGAGGAAACGAGGACACTGCACTGGCTAGCGCCCGCCTAGTCTCGATCGTCATGGCTTGCGTCACGAGCACCTCGCGAGGTACTCCTTACCTTGATCTCTCCGCCTCCTCGCGAGCCTGCCTGGTGAGGCCGCCCTTGAGGATGCCTTGCATCGTCCGCCCCGCGAGGCTTGGCCCCTCGCGAGTGTCTTGAGCTTGGGTTGATGAAGACGGGCCGTACTGGACCGCTGCCTGAGCCACACTACAGGCCGCGGGCAGGCATGTCTGGGGACCCCTTTTCAGAGAACGCCGACAGTAGCCCCCGGGCCCAAGGCGCGCTCGGACTTGGCTTAGCAGCGAAGCCAAAGGGCAAGTGCGGAGCACCACGGGCCCCAACAGCCTGTGGCCTTGGTCGCCGCGTGGCTGCTGATTGGACGTGGGCGTGTCCGCTTCCCCATGCTGCCTCGGCAACCGCACAATTTGACGAGTCCCTGCTGCATGCAAAAAGAGTCATGATTACCTGTGATCGTGGGGGTCGACGGTTGCCCTCCTCCGGACTATAAGTTCGGAGGGGCGCGAGCCCCCGTTGCCCATCTCTTCTTGCTCCGCTCGCTTCTTCTTCCTTGCTCCTCCTCCGTCTTGCCGCCAATGGCACCAATTCGTCGGTTCTCAGTCGAGGAGAAAGGAAAGGCCCCCCGGGAGGGGCCCGACCCGCTACCGTCGAAGAAACGGCCGGTCCCCGGCCGAAGCGACGAGGTTGCAAGGCCGGAGACATCGAGGCATTGGTACGAGCGGCCTCCTCCTGGGTTCCTGCTCCCCCTGTACGCCCGGGCCGAGGGCCCTAGAGAAGGAGACGCCGAGCGACACCGCCCGCGCCACCGGCGAGGCCGGCGAGCCATGGCGGTGCATGCCGTTGCTCCAGGAGTCCACGCCGCGGATTACTCTCACGAGCTCGTGCTCCATGCTGCGATGCCTCCGAGCTCCTGGATCCGCTTTCCTCCCTTCTTTGCCTTTGAGATGCCGCCGAGGGGGCCTCTCGAGCTTTGGTTGTAGCACGCCGACTGTGGTACCCCGGCGACCGGAGCGGAGGTTGAAGTCGTCGCTCCGGGCAAGGTCTACATGACCCGAGGCTAGGGCGAGGTCGCCCGGGTCTGCCGAACAGGGGGTGCCCTTGTGATTCATTTCGAATACGATGGCGCCTCCTTGATGCTCTTCAAGGTATTCGATGCAGAAGGCCGCCGGTTGGAGTGCTGTCCCAGAGAAGGCAGCCAGGACATCGATGTGGCAAGGGCTAGGCCTGCCAACCGCATCCCCAACGGCTCCTCCGGCAGCAGTGGTGATGCTTGGGAGTCCAGCAACTCTCCCAAGATTTTCGCGACTCCGGAGACGAGCGATGACAGCTACGTGCCCCTGAGCTCGTGTCATGTCCAGAGCAAGGCGGCTCCATCAGGCCGCCGGCGTGGCTGATCTGGATGGGGTTGGCGCCGGCCTCCCATGTCCCACTGTTGATGATGGCGTCGACCATGGGGGCGCGTGTAGTTACGGCTCCTTAGGGTTCACACCTTTTGTTCCCTGCGAAGAATTGAGAAAGTACCCCGTGGGGGCATGTAAAGTGTCCGCAATGTCTTTTGTTGATATTATCCTTATTATGAAGTGGTGCAAATGTTTGTCCTGTTCTGGCTTGTTCCCCCTTTCTAACCTCGCGATGACTTGGTGCTCTATGATGATAGGTCCCAGTCCCCAGGCAGGCATCAGCCGTCGCTGGTATGCCAGGTCGGGATGCCGTGGTCAAGGCCAGGAGGTGAGTGGCCTGAGGTCCGGTACGAGCCCCTGAGGCACGATGCTCAGGAGGTCCCCTTTAGCGCTCAAGCAGCCGCCGAAAGGAAGGCAACGTCACCATCACCGAGCCGCATCGAGTGGAGGTTTTGTGTCGCATCGATTAGCTATCCTAAGGGGGATACTTATCTCGATTGCATGGAGCTGTTCGTTCGCGAGGCACCGGGGTTGCGCACCTGCAGCTGGGTTAGGCCTTCGCGATCTTCCCCTCCCTACCTGTACTCTCCTTTGTGCTCTACGTCCTTAGGTCCCAACCCTCGAGCAAGCTCAACCGCCGTTGGTATGCCAGGTCGCGATGCCGTGGACAAGGCCAGGGGGTGAGGGCTGGAGAGCCAGTAAGAGCTCCTGAGTCGTGATGCTCAGGAGCCCCCCTTTTAACGCTCAAGCGGATCACGCGGGCAAGAGAGAAAGAGAGCTCGCGATGCCTCCCGTTTTAGGCCTCAGGTAGTACCTGTAAACCAACACGGGAAAAGCACGGGTTGCCATTACGATTGCCGGCCGGCCATTGGGTGCTCCGAGAGTGTGGTGAGGGCACTAAGGGCCTGGTGAGGTGACGCTTGCGGGGCTGCCGTGGGCCAGAACTCGACCACTCAGATTTGTTGACGTTGCAGGGATGGACCCATGCACAAGCGTCGTGCCAGCGCGAGTGGCTCCAAAGGTAGGTGTCAATCAAGCAGGCAATTATCATAGGCAGGTTAAGCATGAAAGGAAAATCAGCTTAGATAGATGCAGGAAGGATACACGCCATTGGGTTAGGCCCGAGCGGCTTGGGGATAATGCAGCCCGAGGGGAGCACCCAGTAAGGTAAACTAAAGACATAAGCAAAAGGGATACATGCCGCAGGGACAGACCCACGTGACCTGGGAATAATGCAGCCCTGAGGGCGCTCCCAGCTGAAATGAACTCGAAAGATGTCACCTGATACCATTGTAGAGTGGGTGTTGGAGTAGCTGACGATGCGCGGTTAAGAGGCCGATCCTCACGAGCCACCGGAGCCCTGAGCCTCGGGAGGCTATGGGGGTCCAGGCGGTTTCTCGAGGAAGAACACCATCTCCGCCAGGACCGCATGGTGTCTGGCCTCCTGAGATGCCAGAATGCTCCGTAGAAGACGCTGGTGAGCGGCAGCCGCGTTTGGCAGGCCAAAAGGCATGCAAACGTAGCTGTGCGGCGGAGCCTCGCATTATCCCATGCGCAAAGGCCAGAAGCGCTCCTGAGACATGACTCAGCTGAGCCCTGGGTAGTCGATGCAGACGCGTAGCCCGCCATCCTCGCATGGATGGGGAGCTACGCCAGGTAGGTGGCGATCGCGGCGCATGGCTCTCGATTCTTGAAGCTCCTGAGTGGCCTTGGTGATGAACTCCTGAGGGTTGGGCCCTCCTTGCCCCATGCCTTCCTGAGGGAAACGTGCCGCGAAGAACGCCTCCAAGTGGTGTCCGAGCACCCACCTCGTGATCTTGGCAAAGTGTGAGCCCTCCAGGAGAGAGCCCCCGAGCCTTGCCTGAGGAGGGCACCGAGCGCGCCTTCCTATGCGACGGAGGGATGCGCCCCTTGCACGGGCGCAGATCCTGACGCGCATCTCCGGAGATGCCAACCTCCTAAGGCCTTGAGCCGGGTGATGTCTTCTTCTTCTTGAGAACTGCCTCGAGAGGGTTCTCGCTCTTGTTGTCTGGGTCCTCGGCTGATGCAGCTTGGAAAGCATGCTTGAGAGAGCACACTGCATCCTTCTCTTCGCAGGGGACTGTGATGATTCCACTGCTTCCCGGCATCTTGAGGACATTGTAACCATGGTGAGTTACCACCATGAACTTGGCCAGGGCTAGATACCCGAGGATGACATTGTATGGTAGGCGAATGTGGGCAACGTCGAAGTCGATGAGCTCGGTACGGTAGTTATTGCGCTGTCCGAAGGTGACAGGGAGGCGAACCTTCCCTATCGGAGTGGTGGAGCCGTCAGTGACTCCTGAGAAAGGCTTGGTTGGCTGAAGTTGATCATAAGGCACTTGGAGGTTGTTGAACGTCTCGACGGACAGAACATTGAGTCATGCTCCTCCATCGACGAGAGTCGTGGTAACTTGCACGTTGCTGATGACTGGGGAGCAAAGCATCAGGAGGATGCCAGTCGTAGCCGCACACTTGACCTGATCCGCTGAGCTGAACGTGATAGTGCACGTGGACCACCTGAGAGGGCGCGTGGCCTCGAGCTTGGGGAGGACTGCATTCACCTCGCGAGCAAACTGCTTGAAGATGCACTGAGAGGCTGGGGCCTGGGCACCACCCAAAATGCAAGTGATAGCATGTGGCTCCTGGAAGCCCCCAGCCCCCTCGTCCTAGTGGTGGTCGTCATTCCTTCTTGGCGGTGGTGGGAGTGGAGGAAGGCCTACGTAGCCCTGCGGGCGATCCTCACGGGGCTGGTCCCTCCAAGCCCCCTTGCGAGGCTGGTCCTGCCAGCGATCCTCACGAGGGTGGTCACGCCACTCCTGACGAGGGCCTAGGTCGTCCCATCATCCTCCACCTCTTCCTCCTCCTCGGCCGTAGCCCCGGTCGTTGCGCTCGAGGCGTCGACCGATGCGTCCTTCTCAAACGGCTCTGAGCTCCTGCCATTCATTGGTGTTGTGGGTGTAGAGGTTGTAGTAAGCGCAGAATTGGTTGCCCTTGGACGACTCCGGCTGGTCCCTGCTGCGCTTCGTGTTTGGTTCTGCTGTGAGTACAGATGATCCTTTGCGCTTCACGTCCTTGGCCTTGGCTTTCTTCTCTTCTGGGTCAGCAGCTAGAAGCTCGAGGAGGGAGAGGCGCCCCTCCACAGCTCTTGCGCACTTGGTCGCCAGGTTGAATAGCTGCAGAGATGTGCACAAATCCTCGTGGATGGCGAGCTCCTCCTTCATCTTGACGTTGCGGACACCGTCATAGAACGTTGAGATGATGGCCTCCTCAGTCACCTTGGGAATCTTGAGGCGAGTGCTGTTGAAGCGCTGGATGTACTTCTGCAAGGTCTCTCCTGGCTGCTGCTTGATGTGGCGCAGGTCACCCACGACCGGAGGACGGTCGTGAGTTCCCTGGAAGTTGGCGATGAAGCGGCTGCGCATCTCGTCCCAAGAGGAGATCGAGCCGGGAGGTAGGTTCAGGAGCCAGGTAAGGGCACCATCCTTGAGCGCCATGGGAAACCAGTTCGCCATGACCTTTTCGTCTCTGTTGGCCGCCTCGATGCCCAGCTCATAGAGCTGTTGGAACTCCGTGGGGTCGGCAGTGCCGTCATAGCGAGGATGCAGATCCGGCTTGAACTTGCCTGGCCAGGCGACGCTGCATAGCTCGGTGGTGAAGGCGCGGCAGCCTGCGGTGGCCACCGGAGACCTTTGCAGTCGCGGGGCCTGCTCTTGGAGATTCCCGCGCCCCGCCGCCAGGGGCTGCGCGGGGTCTTGGAGATTCCCGCGCCCCACTTCCTCCAAAACTTAGGGATTTTTAGACAGCTTCCCCCAAAACTTGATACGGGTATTTACCCTAAAAACAGACCGTGTTTATTCATATAAAATAAAACCTTCCTTTACAACCAGCATACTATAGATATTTATACTAGTATATCTAGCTGACTCAAACTTGCCGAAGAAGTTGGCCAAACAAAACTCTATCTTCAACTCTAAAAAACTAAGAAAACAAAACCTGGACATGTGCTCTCTTTTAGCAGTAACCGTTACAAAATAATTGAACATAATTTATCTGGTGGCCCCCATCATGGGACTCTCAAGGAAAATAATCTCCACCACTGAATCCTTTTGAAATGCGCATGTATCTCCAGTGGTCTTGAACGTGAGAAGTAGTAGCTGAGTAGGATTCTTGGATTAGTCTCAACAAAACATATCTCCTGTACATGCACGAACGAGTGTTTATTTTCATGGCTAACCATGCATGCATGCATCCAAAACTTCTTTGATTGATCTATAGCTAAGCCGTGGAACACATCAACATGCATGCACGTAACTTCAACTAGCTCATGGACCTCTTCGTATTTATGCTGTAGATAGGTTGCAACATATACATCGCCCACTGTGATTACTAATGGCGTAGGAACAACTTGATCCTGACTATTAGCTTGTGCGTCGTCATTGTCCTCGTTACACTTAGAACCGGTCATATCATCCTCTTCCCCTTGAAGCAAAACTTTCCTAGGTTTTGAGGTGATATCTTGAATAATATTTGGATTTGCAGATTGAATGAAAACCGTGACAATTTCAGCAGCTTCGACCCTTTTATTTTCTACTTCTTTCTGCCTATTTATCTTCTCAAGTTGTTCATTCCTCCAAGCAATAAAAAAGTCGTCTCCCATGGGCACGAGGTCATACTTCTTTCCCTTCTTGACGGTATATGTGTGTGTTAGACAAATATACACAACATCATGCTCTGTGTACCATGGCTCGACCAACAATAACTGACACGAAATCGTCGGTGCCGAAATCACGTCGCATAAAACGTCACAAAAATATTTTCCCAACAAAAACGGTACCTTCGTCTGGTGCGTGACAGTGAGCTCTTCATAACCCCAACAGAACGACTATGGTTGTGGATGTGGTGTCATTGATAGCTCCAACTTCTCCACCATCTTGATGCTTGCGGCATTGGTCAAACTCATGTGATCGATCGTCATGGCACATGATCTCTCTCTCACCATCACACCGGTGTGAAAAAGCCCGGCCCAATGGCCTTCCTCCTCCAACTGAAATCCATCACTTAACTTACTAAATGACGATGCCCTCACCATCTTCTCCATATCATCGTGAACAACCTGTTTCTCTGAATACCACCTCATATAGACTGAACCTCAATGGCGAGATGCGATCTATTGTTGCGGCCTGATCATTCACGACACTCCTCCTTCAGCGGTAGTAATCTCTCGCCCGCACACACGATGTATGTGAACCAGAGCGACTGAACCTTATGGTCCAGCACGAGAAACCAATCTCGACGATGGCACTCACGCGCAAAACAATTTCCTCATAGAAATCACAAGAAAGATGTTTTCTAAAGCTTCCTCCAAAACTTAGGGATTTTTAGATAGCTTCCCCCAAAACTCGATACGGGCATTTACCCTAAAAACACATCATGTTTATTCATATAAAATATAACCTGCCTTTACAACCAGTGTACTATAGATATTTAGACTAGTATATCTAGCTGACTCAAACTTGCGAAAGAAGTTGACCAAACAAAATTCTATCTTCAATAAACAACTAAGAAAACAAAACCTGGACATGTGCTCTCTTTTAGCAGTAATAATTACAAAATAATTGAACATAATTTATCTGGTGGCCCCCATCCTATATCTCTCAAGGAAAATAATCTCCACCACTAAATCCTTTTGAAATGCGCATGTATCTCCGGTGGTCTTGAGCATGAGAAGTAGTAGTCGAGTATGATTCTTGGATTAGTCCCAATAAATCATATCTCATGCACATGCACGAACGAGTGTTTCTTTTCGTGGCTAACTATGCATAAATGCAGCCAAAACTTCTTTGATTGATCTGTAGCTAAGCCATGCAACACATCAACATGCATGCATGTAACTTCAACTAGCTCATGGACCTCTTCGTATTCCTGCCATAGATAGGTTGAAACATGTACATCGCCCACTGTGATTACTAATGGCGTAGCAATAACTTTATCTTGACTATTACCTTGTGCGTCCTCATTGTCCTCGTTACACTTAGAATCGGTCGTATCACCAGGCTTGAAGCTATGGAGCAGGACATCTTCCGATCCAAGGGGATGGTGGAGCATGGACTCAATGCCAATCACCTCATGATCGCGGACATGATCTCAAGGTAGATGGCAAGTCCATCAAGGATATCGTCTTCTCCCTCAACGAGAAAATCAACTTCCTCCATAGCCAGATTCACAACCTTCAAAGCCAAGTCTTTGAATATGAGGCAAGGTTCAAATATATGAGTTTGGCTGCTAGTTGCAGGATCCGAGAGACTCACTCCTCCTCTTATGATGGTGAGACTCTACCATGGAAATCGGAGAACAAGATCACTTGTACTTCATCACCACCACCTCCTTCTTCACCACCAAAAGAAAACAAGTATCGGGTATGTGCACTCCCCTTGGCTTTCGCCAAGCTTGGGGAAGTGCCCCGGTGTCGTATCATCTCCACTATCTTTTGTATTTACTTTCTTAGTTCGATCCATGGTTATCTTTTGCTATTAGATGAATAAAAGTTTGGTTCAATCCTTTCTTCTCGAGAGTTTGCTTGGTGATCAATCTTTTTAATCGTGTGCGACATATATAATAAAGTTTAATTTGAGTTTTGCCTTCTTTGCTTTATTGTTTCAATAAAAAGAAAAGAAATAAATGAAAAAGATCATATGCTAATCCCATGGTAAGTGATGACATTACACAAGGAAAAGTATAAGTAGAAATTTTATCGTAGATTGACAAACATAGCATTGGTCAATGATGCAACTCATGAAAGAATTGCTAAGGGAAGAGAAGATTCACATACAAATACACCATCCAGGAAATCTTTTGTGATTGTGAGCACCCATCAAAATATTATATGCCAAAATTGTTGACATTGGACAAGGAAGACAACATAATGATTTATGTTTGGTCATATTCACATAGAAGTTATATTGTCATAGATCCTTTAACTTGTGGTGCTTGTCCTATCTTTGCTAGCCAAAAATTCCGCACTAAGTAGAGATTTTGGTGCCCCTCTTTTGGTATATAATTCATTTTGACCTAGAAAAATAAGGAGAGGACTTTCAGGATGAAGCGCCGCCGTCTCGAGATGGAACTTTGGAGGAGCACTTTTGCCCTCCAGTAGAGCGATTCCGCCGTGGGAACTTCCCTCCCGGAGGGGGAAATCATCGTCATCATCATCACCAACAAATCTCCCATCTTGGGGAGGCCTATCTTCATCAACATCTTCAACAGAACTAACTCCTCTCAAATCCTGGTTCATCTCTTGTGTTCAATCTTTGTACCGGAACTATAGATTGGTGCTTGTGGGTGACTAGTAGTGTTGATTACATCTTGTAGTTGATTACTATATGGTTTATTTGGTGGAACATTACATGTTCAGATCCATTATGTTATTTAATACACCTCTGATCTTGAGCATGATTATCGTTTGTGAGTAGTTACTTTTGTTCTTGAGGTCACGAGAGAAATCATGTTGCAAGTAATCATGTGAACTTGATATATGTTTGATATTTTGATGATATGCATGTTGTGATTCCCATAGTGGTGTCACGTGAACATTGACTACATGACACTTCACCATATTTGGGCCTAAGGGAATGCATTGTGGAGTAGTTATTATATGATAGGTTGCGAGAGTGACAGAAGTTTAAACCTCGGTTTATGCTCTATTCTACAAGGGACCGATTGGATCCAAAAGTTTAATGCTATGGTTAGAATTTATTATTAATAATTTTCTTGTAGTTGCGGATGCTTGCGAGGGGGTTAATCATAAGTCGGAGGTTTGTTCAAGTAAGAACAACACCTAAGCACAGGTCCACCCACATACCAAATTATCAAAGTAGCGAACACAAATTAAGCCAACATGATGAATATGACTAGATGAAATTCCGGTGTACCCCTCAAGAACGCTTTGCTTATCATAAGAGACCGTTTTGGCCTGTCCTTTGCCTAAAAGGTTTGGTCTACCTTGCTACACTTTTGTTACTACTATCGTTAATTACTTGCTCATTACAAATTATTCTGCTATGAAACTACTCCGCTACTTACAATTTTAGCACTTGCACCTTGCTGAAAACCACTTCTCATTTCCTTCTGCTCCTTGTTGCATCTGTGAGCCATGAGGACTCAGCAATCCCATTACCATGGGTATCAAGACTAGAAAAACATAATGGGAATGGAATGGATAAGTGGTGAGGTTGCAGCAAACGACTAAGCATTGTATGGTGGCTAACTTACAAGTACAAGAGTAAGATGAGAAACTGCGCAAACAGTCGCAAACTAGTAATGATCACTAAGTGATCCTGAACTACTTACAGTCAAACATAACCCCACCGTGTTTTCTTCTTGGCTCCCTCGAAAAGAGACAGTGACGGTTACACAAGCGGTTGGTTTATTTTCATTTGAATCTGGTGTCAAGTTCTCTACAACCGGGCATTTCCATCTGTCACATAACCTCTGGCACGGCTCTCAAAAGTTTAAACCCTGCAGGGGTGTCCCAACTTAGCCCACGACATGCTCTCACGATCAACAGAGGAAAGTCCTCCTCCCGGAACAACTCGATCGAACTCGGAATCCTGGTTCACAAGACATTTTGACAATGGTAAAACAATTCCAGCAAGACCTCCTGAATGGCCGACACCCTGATAGTAGCCGCACGTATCTCGTCTCAGGCCATGATCGGATGCACTAAGCTTACGGTCGTAGAGACCCAATTTGCCAAGGGGCGCTGCAAGGTGCTCTAGTTTGGACCAGCGCCAACAGCACTGGCCCCCCTGTATGATGTTGAATTACTCCTTGAGGATGCAACCCCCTATGCAAATTAAATAATTAATTCAAGGTTTTTATGTTGGCAAATGTTAAAGCCAATGTTGGGCCTTGCTAGAAGAGTTTTATTCATAGCGAACTATTAAGGGGGCCCCATAAACCCCAACCGTGTAAGGAACGCAAAATCAAGGAACATAACACCGGTATGACGAAAACCAGGGCGGCAAGAGTGAAACAAAACACCAGGCAAAAGGCCGAGCCTTCCACCCTTTACCAAGTATATATGTGCATTACTTAAATATAAGAGATATTGTGATATCCCAAGATATTCATGATATCCATGTCCCAACATGGAACAACCTGCAACTACACCTGCAACTAGCAACACTATAAGAGGGGCTGAGCAAAGCGGTAACGTAGCCAAACAACGTTTTGCTGGGATGATGGGAAAAGGTTAGAGGCTTTTCATGGCAATTTGGGAGGCTCGATAAACAAGTGGTAGGAAGTGTGACATAGCAATAGCATCGAGACAACTAGCTAGGCAAAGATAGTAGTGAGATCCAAGGTGACAACCATCTTGCCTGTAATCCCACTAGGAATAAGAACGAGTCCAGAAGAAGGTGAACGGGCGTAGACGAACCAAGCATAGTCGAACGAATCCTCATGATAGCAACGAAATAGGAACTATTGAGAAGAAGCACAACCGGAAAGAAGCAAGCAACATGGTAAACACACAACACATAAACATGACATGATGCCCAACCAAGTATGATGCATGACAAGGCTACATAATGCAACTCATGGCAAGAGATGATGCATACAAGAACATCACATCAAAGCAAGTTTAAATGAGGCCGGAAACAACATATAACAATTCCGGCAAGTCCTCATATGCAAAATTCAAAATTGGTCCAGATCTGAACAAAACATTAAGTTGAAGTTTTTAAACAGCAAGTTAAAGTACACCATGATGATCTACACATTTTCCTAATCAAGTTTCATATAAAGTTCATTTAATTCGGAGCTACGACCTAGAAGACATGAGCAACACAAGTTAAACATGGCATTGATGCAAAAGCAAGCAAAACGCAATCACAAACACTCCAAAGCATGCGTGCAACAAGATATTATGAATCTATATGCAATTCTAAGCAAGTTCCATATAGAGCATGCTCAAAACGGAGCAACGGTTCAACACATACACTCAAAACAAGATATAACAACAATCTGCCCAAAACAACAAGTAGGCACTTTACAATTATCAAAACAACATGCTACAGGAACCATAAAGGCACAAACTTGATATGCACATCAATTAAAAATAACATGCTTCAAATATCATTATGGTTCAGGTTCATAGGCATCAAGATTAAACCAAAATGATCAATGAAAAAAACAACTTTATAACACAGATTAGGACTTGGTGAAAAACAGGGCATATGCATGAGCAGAGTCAACACGGTGGCATGTTGGAGGCATGAAACAAATATGCTACAGAGCAAGAAGATGACATCAAAAGGCATAGCATGCTAGTACATATCATGGAGCTCAAATAACACAACATGTCATATATATAGAAGCAACATGTTTATGGGAATCATCAAGACAAGATGCAAACGTGAAATAAGCTGATTCTCAGACGGTGAAAATCTGGAAGTGCAAACAATAACATTATGATGCTGATTTGGAGGCACATAACCGCAAGCATATCAATTTTAATAATTATGCAATGGACATGGGAAAGTTGTATACATGATATACTTAAATTTACTCCATGGGCACAAGTTTATATGATGCATATATTAAGTACAATGAGCTTTGCAAAATGGAACATGTTGTTAACAGATTGACAGATTTACCATGATGTCAACTTGAGAGCAAGGAAAAGACAATCTACATCAAGTTTATATGGCAACCAAGGGCATGGCAATAAATTACACATATACACTTCAATATAAGTAATTGGGGCATCACCAAAAGAGGCATAGATTAATTAATATCAAGCTCATAACATGGCATCATGAAGTTAACAAAAAACTGGAACATCATTTAGGCAAGTTCACGGCACTGAAAACATATGCTATAGGACTTGTATATGGCATCAAATGACATGGTTGGGTCGAGCATCACATGGAATTCAAAACATATCAACTAAGCATCTCCAGATTATGCATGGATTTGATGGTAGCATCAACCAAATATGGCATCATGATATAACAGATTCAGACTAGCAAAATAGTAATAGCAAGTAGCCCACTTCACAAGCTTGTTGCACTCACTACAGTGCATATCATGACATGTGAGTTATACTAACACAAATATGACATGATTATGCTCCTAAAACATGTTGACATGATTCTTAAAATAAAATCACACAAAAAGATATAAAAATGAAAAAATGACAAGTTATAACAGTTTTTAGCAGTTAATATCACTTAGCACTTTTGTGACGATGATTAAGTCATGAATACGAACAATAACATCAATGCAAATGTAACCACCATCTAGAGCATCCAGAGCTAAACATTTTGACATATCATGCACTCCAATCGGAGAAACGAGCACAAATTATGGTCATCCAAACATGTGCACATGATATGATTTTTCAGGGAGTTGGAAGAAATTACCCAGTGCAAAAACGGGATCATGCGGTTCGAGGACGAGTCGGTGGAGCAGGGCTGTTTGGACGGACGGACGAAGCCGTCCCGGGATGAAGTGGGACGACGCTATCCCGGCGTGAGGTTGTGTAGCGGGGAGGCCGGCGGCGAGCCTCCGGCGAGCTCCGGGCGGTGCGAAGGCACGGATCCGGTCAGCCGGCGCCGGATCTGGGGTCAGGGAGGGCGAATCCGGCAGCGAGCAGCGCGGACGCGACGTCCCCGGAGAGGAGGAGGCCGGCCGTGACGGGGCAGGTCGGGGCGAGGTCCGGCGGAGGCGGATCTGGCCTGGGGGCAGGGTCGGCGGCGGTGTGCAGCGGTGGGGAGGCGACGGAGAGGCGCGGGCAGTAGGATCCGGTGCAGGGCGCGGGGAGGCGAACTGGCGGCAAGGTGGGACGGCGACGAGGCGGCAGAGCAGGGAGGCGGGGCGACTCGGGACCGACGCCGGTGCGCGTGGGCTGCTGTGCCGGCGGCTTGGGGCCCCGCTGGCCGGTGGCGAAGTGGGCGCGGGGGGTGGGAGGACATATGGCGGTGCAGGGTTGGTTGTGGAGGCGGTGACGACTGAGGTGGCGGCCTCTGATTGGCCGGGGGCATGGCTGGTGGCGGCGGACGCGTACGGTGGCGAGCGGACGTGTCCGGGAGCGGGGAGGAGTGGATCTAGGGTTTTGCTGATTTTTAGGAGGGGAGGTGTTTCTATAGATGCTGGGAGCTAGGGGAGGGCTATGGAGGTGCGGTTTCCGCGCACACAATCGTGATCCAACGACGAAGAGTGTGGAGGGGTTTAGATGGGGTGGTGGGCTGTTGTGGAGGGGTGTTGGGCTGCAAAGAGAGAGGGTCCGGTGGTTAACGCTGTTAACCATTGGGGCATCATACGACCTCCAAATGGAATGAAATTTGAGAGGCGGTCTACTGGTGGTGTACAAAGACCACTCGTCAACTCTCGGCCCATTCCGAGAACGGTTTTGTCCCACTCACGAAACAAGATCTGGGAAGTGCGATGGGCGCATGCGAGTGTGTTTGGGCTCAGAGCGGAGAACAGAGAGAACTGGGAGACCCGAATGAATGCAAGTTTTGAAAACATGCAGATGAAATGCACATGATGACATGGCATAGTGCAACACGCAAGTGAATAACATGGCAAAGACAGCGAATAACTGGAAGGCATCTGGCGCATTGGTCTCGGGGCGTTACAGTTATCTCTAGAAGTGACATACTTTCGAGGGTCGTCGTTTTCAGCAAGCTCACGAAACATATCCTTGTCTCCGGTCATGTGATCGGTACATCCACTATCAAGAACCCATTCCTTTCCTCCAGCCATGTAGCCTCGAAGGTTTGCCATAAGACCAAAGTGTCTCATAGACTCATCGAGATCAAAGTCACTATCATCATCCTCATCATACTATCCATGTTGAACATCGTCTTGTGATTGATCATCACCTAGAGAGAGTGATTCATTATATTTATGATCATGGCAATGTGAATCTTTATGAGTTTTAATGACTTCAGAGATGGTTTTACTAATGATTCCAACATCTCCTTTGGCACGCATAAGGTTATGAAGCTCAAATAGACAATCACCAAACTTAGGATCATTAGGATTCATCTTATTTAAAGCAGTGGACTTTTGAAGAATCTCATCTAAGTTTTTTAAGGAATAGTCTGGGAAGCGTTCCTCAAGATATCTCCATATGGTGTAAGCACATTCAAGAGTAAGCAAGCATACAATCAAATTTCTAGGCAATCCTCTAATGATAAGATTGACAGTTCTAAGATAGTGAATCATGTCAAGAGACTCATCGGGGGTAGGATGCAATGGATCAATAAGGAGCGCACAAGGGCTAGTAATGTACTTGTTCAATTGATATTCATTGAAAATCTCAAGCATCTCATTTTTCGAAGCATTATAGAACTCTCCATCAAGCATAGGAACTCTACTTCTAAAACTCCCCATCATAGACTCATCCATCTTCCTCCAATGGTGATTAAACCAAAGCAATGGAGACCAATGCTGTGATACCAATTGGAAGGATCAAGAAGAGGTGTCTAGAGGGGGGTGATTAGACACTCAACTAGCAAAAGTAGCAGTTTTTAAGTTCTTCAAGTTGAGGTGGATTTTTAGCAGAAGTTTAAGACATCACAATACATTTCAAGCAAGCATGGCAAGAGTATATGAGCAGCGAAAAGTAAAGCATGCAATTTGCAAGAAAATAAAGGGATGGGATTGGAGTGTGCAAACGCAATTGGAGAGACGGAGATTTTTGGCGTGGTTCCGATAGGTGGTGCTATCGTACATCCACGTTGATGGAGACTTCAACCCACGAAGGGTAATGGTTGCGCGAGTCCACGGAGGGCTCCACCCACGAAGGTTTCACGAAGAAGCAACCTTGTCTATCCCACCATGGCCATCGCCCATGAAGGAGTTGCTCACTTGGGTAGATCTTCACGAAGTAGGCTATCTCCTTGCCCTTACAAACTCCTTGGTTCAACTCCACAATCTTGACAGAGGCTCCCAAGTGACACCTAACAATCTAGGAGACATCACTCTCCAAAAGGTAATAGACGGTGTGTTGATGAAGAACTCCTTGCTCTTGTGCTTCAAATGATAGTCTCCCCATCGCTCAACTCTCTCTCACAGATTTGGATATGGTGGAAAGATGATTTGAGTGGAAAGCAACTTGGGGAAGGCTAGAGATCAAGATTCTTGTGGTAGGATTAGAATGTCTTGGTCTCAACACATGAGTAGGTGGTTCTCTCTCAGAAAATTAGTTGTGGAAGTGTAGGCATGTTCTAATGGCTCTCCCATAAATGGAGAAGGGGGTGGAGGGGTATATATAGCCTCCACACAAAATCTAGCCCTTACACACATTTGACCCAACTCGGTCAGACCGAATAGTGAAACTCGGTGAGACTGATCTTGTTCAAAATGTGAGTGTTAGTGTTTTCGGTGGGACCGATATGATCAAGTCGGTGGGACCGATGTGCCAAGGTTAAGGAAAAACCTCATCTTGGTGTGACCGATTGCCTGAACTTGGTGAGACCGATTTCAGCAATAAGCAAACAGAGACTTGGTCAAGCAAACTCGGTGGGACCGATTGCACATCTCGGTGAGACCGAAATAATTGCAACAGGCGACAAAGAGTTTGCAAGGCCATCTCGATGAGACCGAGATCCTATCGGTGAGACCGAACTGATTAGGGTTTCTGGCAGTGGCTATGTCAATGAACTCGGTGGCGTCGGATGAATCAAATTGGTGGGGCCGAGTTTGACTTTAGGTTTTGGACATATTTGGAATTGAGAAAGTGGTTGAGGGCTTTGGAGCATATCACTAAGCACTTTGAGCAAGTAGACCATTAGGCAACCACTACTAGGGAAAAGCCTATACACAAAATCTTATCAGCAGCGCGCTTTAAAATAAGGCGCTGCTGCTAATTAGCAGTAGCATGCTCAGCAGTAACTCGCTGCTGAAACAAATATAGCAGTATCGCGCTCGCTCAAAGACGCGCTACTGCTACAATTCCCACGAGGCCGCCGCGAGGCTAGTTATAGCAGCAATGCGTTATAATGACGGGCACTACTGCTACGTAGCATAGCAGTAGCGCATTTCTCAAATAAGCACTACTGCTAAGTTTACTACAAAAATTTAGTCCCACCTCGCTCCGCGAAGAGAGTTTCTACCACCTTAAATATGTTACTTCTCAAACTTTGACAAGCACTTGGTCTTCATTGAACTCTATGTGTAGAATTTTTGGCTGCAATATGAGTCTTCACCTGTTCCTAAACCGGTGAGGACTCATATTGACAAATCAGATTGTACACAAAAAGATCGTTGATGATCAATGTATTTTTGATATATTGAACAAAGTCTATTTTTACATGCTGACACATAGCAGGAGCGCTTTCTTGTGAAAGGCGCTGCTGCTAGATAGCTTAGTAGTAGCGTCTTTTCCTACAGCGCGCTACTGCTAAGCCATTCATCTCCCACCCCCATCTCCTCTATCCGATCCACTCACACAGTCACACACTCACTGGATCCGCCCCCCGCGCCGGTCCACCCCCGTCGCCCCTCCTCCGTCTGCGCCGCCGTCACCTCCTCCTCCTTGCTGGACTCTGTACTGGCCTCCTCCTCCGTCCTCCCTCTCCACTCGCCGCTGGCCGGCCCCTCCTCGCTCCGCCTTCCTCCTCCGTCCTCCCTCCACTGGCCGCGCCGGCCGGCCCCTCCTCGCTCCGCCTTCCTCCTCCATCCTACTCTCTTCTCCCTCCTCGAGTCGCCCATCCTTCTCCCTCCTGCCCGCTACATTTTGATTTAGTAGGCTAGTTCATATGCAACATTTTGATTTAGTTGATATAATTTAGTTGATTTAGTAGGCTAGTTGATTTAGTTGACTTAGAACATTTTGATTTAGTTGATTTAGTAGGCTAGTTCATATGCAAAATTTTGATTTAGTTGATATAATTTAGTTGATTTAGTAGGCTAGTTGATTTAGTTGACTTAGAACATTTTGATTTAGTTGATTTAGTAGGCTAGTACATATGCAACATTTTTATTTAGTTGATATGATTTAGTTAATTTAGTAGGCTAGTTGATTTAGAACATTTTGATTTAGTTGATTTAGTAGGCTAGTTGATTTAGTTGATTTAGAACATTTTGATTTAGTTGATTTAGTAGGCTAGTTGATTTAGTTGACTTAGAACATTTTGATTTAGTTGATCGTTAATCCTTTGCTCATATTGCTTTAGGAAAAATGGCTCTACCACCACCACCACTATGTCGACTGTGCAAGTCAAGATGCGCCAGCAGCCTTGCAACTGGCAAGTTGTTCGGCATCTACTTCCAGCCGAGTTTTCGTCATGCAGCGGTAAGAAATTAGATGAAATATAATAACTATTTTATTTTTAGTGTTGGCATTACTGCATTGTGTCATTTTGCTTATTTTACACAGATCGTCCCATGCAATGTCAGGTTGAAATTCAACAAGCTGACAGGAGACACTATGACATTTGAGGCTCCTGGGGGCCGTACACTATGGAGGTCGAGAAAGGACGCAATATGTCGCAGATTGGAGGAGATGGATGGGCCCGTTTCATCGCTCGCATGCGTCTTACTGGTGGTGAGTTGATCAGCTTCTCCTTCCGAGCAGAAAGACCCAAGCTAGCTGTCATTTATCTCAACTTGGTGGAAGATGATGAAGATGACGAAGATGATGAAGATGATCAAGATAATAATGAGGACCCACTCGATGAAGATGATGAGGACCCACTTCATGAAGCCATCGTAGCTCAAAGAACAAGGCTGAGTGAGGAGGAGGTATCCAACCTGTGGGACATAATTCTGCCACGCGTTGACTTTGTCGGGGTGCCATTCGTGACCCGCTTGACAAATACCATGGTTGATCGAGATGATATGGTATGTTGTACTTACAAATGCAAATTATCCGATGAATTACTTAGTGTACAGTCCAATGATATGGTATGTTGTGTGGAATCTAGTCGATGATATGTTTTAGTGTAGAGTTCGATCACATGCTTATTCGTGTAGAATCTAAGGAAACTATTAATAGTGTAGATAATCCATATGTACTTATTTGCGAGGCTATTTATTAATTGATATGTTTTTCTTATTCAGAAATTTGCGAAGAACATATTGGTGAGTTATGATATCGAGCCTGATGAAGAAGGCTCAGCTGGACTACGCCTTACTGCAAGGGGCTCCGTCACAACCTGTACTTACTGCGTGGACACAGACGGTCGCACACACTTAAACTCGGTTGGGTGGAAGAAATTCCTCAATGGCAAGAATCTTCGTGTTGGACAGGCCATCCTAATTACTATCAGGAACACCAACCGCCCAGGCTTGAGGATGATGATTGTCTTTGATATCATCCAGAACTACATATGTGTGTGTGGCTATATCATCTAGAACTACATATGTGTGTGTGGCTATATCATCTAGAACTACATATGATGATCATCGTCGATATCATCTAGAACTACATATGATGATGGCCGTTGATATGACCTTGTACTGCTTGAGGGTGCATGTTGACTATGCATGAAATTGTTATCTAGTACTCCCTTCGTTCCAAATTACTCGTCGTGGTTTGAACTAAAACCACGACGAGTAATTTGGAACGAAGGGAGTACTACCTAGTAATGGTTTATGAATTTGATATCTACTAGCAGTACCTAGTATCTAGTATCTGAAAGAGAAACTGAAAGGGAAGGGCAAACTAAAAGGGAAAGGGGTACTGGGAAAATGATGAAAGATATAGCAGTAGCGAGGGATGGCAAAATCGCTACAGCTAGGTAATAGTAGCGCATTCTTAAAAAGTGCTGCTGATATCGTCAACAGTAGTAGCACGGGTAAGGGCCGCGCTACTACTATGAGTTAGCTGTAGCGCCTTATTAGTAGCGCGGCCACCCGCACTGCTGCTAGCCTCAAAACCCGCGCTACTACTATCCCTAGTAATGAACACCTGATCCCCTTTCAATAGTATTGGCTTTTCCTATGGACTCAATGTGGTCTTGGATCATTAAAATAGAAATGAAGAGTCTTGAGCTTTTTCCAATATTTGTCCTTAGCATCTTGAAGGGGTTCCACATCATTTTGTCCATGCCACGCCTTTGTTGAACTCTTGGAAATATACTAGATGAAAATGTTAGTCCAACAAGAGATATGTTGACATTAATGACCAAAATCACCTAGGGAGCACTTGGGCTTTCACACAGTGCTTACCCATATAAATAAAATCACAACCGGAACAACATGTGCTGTGCAAAGTGAAAGTGCTAGTATCGACTAGAGGGGGGTGAATAGGCGATTTTTGTGAAAGTCTTCAAAACTTGGATGTTTCGAAGACAAACAACAGAAATGACCTAATTGTTATGCAGTGGAAGATAAGCTACCCTAAGCAAGCCATAGTCAAGTATGCAATGATGTGAAAGTACAGGACAAATAGCAGCTAGGTAGTAAGGATCAGGATAGAAGATAGTATGAAGCCAATCAACAGTAGTAGTCAAGCAATGAAGTCAAACAGATACACAGATAGGCAATGACTTCACGAAGACAAACTTAAGTAAGGTTGGGAAGGGATAGAACCAGTTGCTTGTTGAAGACACAGGATTTGTTAGACCAGTTCCAGTTGCTGTGACAACTGTACGTCTGGTTAGGGAGGCTGAGATTTAACTCAGAAGACCGTGTCTTCACCTTATTCCCCTTGAGCTAAGGACACCCAGTCCTCGCCCAATCACTCTGGTAAGTCTTCAAGGGAGACTTCCAAACCTTCACAGACTTCGTTCACCGGCAATCCACAATGACTCTTGGATGCTCAGAATGCGACGCCTAACCGGCTGGAGGATTCACAGTCCTCAAGTGTAATAAGTCTTCAGGTCACACAGACAGAAAGACTTCAGTGATGCCTAACACTCTTTGGCTCTGGGTGTTTGGGCTTTGTCCTCGCAAGGATTTTCTCTCTCTCAAATGCTTCGAGGTGGGTTGCTCTCAAACGACAAAAGCCGTGCACAAACTCTGAGCAGCCACCAATTTATGGTGTAGGGGGTGGGCTATTTATAGCCACTAGGCAACCCGACCTGATTTGTCCAAAATGACCCTGGGTCACTAAGGAACTGACACGTGTTCCAACGGTCAGATTTCAAACACACGCGGCAACTTTACTTGGGCTACAAGCAAAGCTGACTCATCCAGCTCTGGATAAGGTTTGCTCTCATTGTCTTCGCTCGAAGACATAGGATTTGAGTTGAGCATCACTTCAGTCACTCTGACTTAGTTCACTTGGACCCCACTTAACAGTACGGTGGTTCCTATGACTCAACAAAGAAGAAAAGGAAACAACGAAACCACACAGTCTTCGCGCTCCATAGTCTTCACGCAATGTCTTCTCATGTCATAGTCTTCAATATGAATATCTTCTCATACCACCATTGTCTTCAATGTCTTCATACATTTTTAGGGGTCATCTCCGGTAGGTAAACCGAATCAATGAGGGACACTACCTGCGTTATCCTGCAATTCTCACAAACGCATTAGTCCCTCAACCAACTTTGTCGTCAATACTCCAAAACCAACTAGGGGTGGCACTAGATGCACTTACAATCTCCCCCTTTTTGGTGATTGATGACAAACTGGTTGAAGTTTTCAACGGGGATAAATATGTGAAATTGTAAGGATAGGGAATTGTCTTCATAAGTTGCAAGGGCTCCCCCTGAAGATGTGCATATAAGTAATTTGCTTTTGGAATGCAAATGCACATGGCAGGTTGTACTTGTGGAGATCCACTTCAACTTATGAAGATAATTCATCATGCATGAAATGATATAGCAAGTAGAATGACATGCATAATGAAAAATGGACGTCTGCAGAATGATCTAAGTGCGGAAGTTATCATCGCACATGCGGAATTTATCATCGCATCACAGTAAAGCAAATAAGTAGCAGACGACCATCAAGTTTAGGTGTTACAACTCAGAGAACCAAATGTTTCAAAAGGCAAGAGTTGTAAGCACGAGCAAAATATAATGCAACCGCCCATATGAACCCGCTTGAAGACTATCAACTCATACGCTTCTCCCCCTTTTGTCAGTAAGGACCAAAAAGGTTTGAAGACATAGAGCATCTACTCGTCATCATGAGTAGGTGAAGCAGCAGGGTTGTCGTCGTTGGTTGGCGGTGCAGATGAACTTGGTGCAGTGTCGATGCGCGCAGTAGTAGGAGGTGGTGAAGTAGCATCATCTTCATCATCGATCACTCTGGCATTTACCGTTGCCGCGGAGGAAGAATATTCAGAGTCTTCAAGAGATGGAGTGCGACGTAGGACAGCAGTCCGTGGAGGAGTGGAGTCAAACTGGAATCTTTCATTGAAGCCATCGTCTTGAAGATCAGCTTCAGCACTGAGCAGGGTCAAACTCTTCCATGATCGCCGGCAAGTTTCATGAGCAACAAAGGCATTCTTGGTGGCAAGGTTGCGAATGCGATTGACATCCACCAAGAGGCTTTGCATCTGTCTCTTGAGCCAGAAATGATGCTTATCCTGTTTCTGATGAAGGGCCACAAGAAGTTCTCGGTCATTGAGAACGCGAGAACGCTTCCGAGGCCTTTGTGCAATGGTGCTTTCAGTGGCTTCAGTGGGTGCTCGATGAGGCAGACGAGTGTTTCCAGCCAATGGATAGATTCGTGTCGCTGCTTGAACACCTTCAATAGGTTGAGTGAAGCTTTGGTGCTCGGCATTCTGAAGACAAAGAGGCCTCTTGGCAGGGTCAGAGTATATAGCTTCAACTGACATATCAACCTCTGGCAGAAAGATCATATGATTGCGAGTAGAGGGCTGATAATTGACAGATGAGTGTCTCTTGATGAGGCGCATGACCCATGGAGCATAAAACTTCAGACCAAATAGGTCAGAGCCAGAAGCAGCAAGTTGCCTGATGAAGAATTCTTGAGTGTTGAAGCTGATGCCATTGAGAATATAGAAGACCAAAGTCTTCATAGCTCCTTCAAGCTTGGCCGCTGATGAATGTCCTTTGACATGTCAGAGAGTTCGCCTGATGATATGATATATGGTGCGAGGCAGATACTCAAGGTCTTCAACAAAGAAATCTGTTGGATATTCAGCGTCAGATGGCAAGGGCTTCATCATGCTCAACATCTGGCTCATATTGGGTTCTGGCTTATGGAAGATACTCTCTACAGCATTGCGGTGTAGCTGACAGTCAGGTTCATATAGTTCTCCAGGAGTGGCTAGCCCTGTAAGCTCGATGATATCCATAGCTTTGGCTTCATGATGAACATTTCCAGTCATCCACTCGAGAACCCATGTCTTGATGTCTCTGTAGTAGCCGCGAATGTGTAGAGTAGCATAGAATTGAAGCAATAGCTCTTCATTCCAATGTTCTTTGTCTGTCACAAAGTGGAGCAGACCAGCATCACGAAAGCAATCAAGTGCTTCTTCTAAGCACGGCAGTCCAGCAATGGCTTCAGTATCAAGGCGCATATGAGGGAAAATGCGCCCTTGATCATATAGAACGCAGGAGTAATAGCTTCTCTGCTGATAGCTCCAGAACCGATCTGATGATATCCTTGGCTTGGAGTAGGGGTTCTTGGCGCTGTCAAAGAAGGTATTGTGGCTTTTGAAGCCATTTGCATTGAAGGACCCTGGTGAGTTTGCAGTACCTGGAAACCTTGGCAACCTAGGCTTTGGCTTCTGGACCTAAGGCCTATGTTGATAGTCAAATTGAGGTCCTGAGGCAGTAGGCGGAGGCACCAGAATGGGCCATCGGACAGTGGTAAGCTGACCATGACTGTATGCTTGCTCAATTGTGTGAGGCCTTGGTGGCGGAACAGGAGCAGGGGCAACAGCTGAGGCGTCAGGCTGCACAACAGGTGCTTTGGGAGCGGTTGTCTCATTAGCTTCAGGTGCAGCAGCCTCAGTAGTTTCAGGTGTAGTGGCCACATTTGCTTCAGGCACACTGGTTGGTGCAGGCTCCACATTAGCATCAGCCATGACTACGTCATTGGCTTCATTGGCGTTGGCGGTGGCAGCCTCAACATTGTCAACCTCCTCTTGACGAACAGGAGGGTCGGGCACAGGCACGTTCACATCAGGAACTGCTTCTTCTTCAATTACTGGGGGAGTAGGTACACGTACTTCTTCTTGATTTTCCTCGGCTGATGCAGCCGGAATGTCTTCAGCAGCATGTGCTTCAGACTCGGAGACATTCACAGTTGGAGCAGGTTCAGAAAATACTTGACGTGCAACAGGTGAACGTTGCACTTCTCCTTCTGGAACGCTCGACAGAGGGACTTGAGGCCTTTGTCCTTTGCGAAGCCTGCGAAATGCTGGCAACGCCTTAGGAGATGGAGTTGGCTGGGCCTGAAAGTCTTCATCCTCTTCTTGCACGGGGGGTGTAGCTTGTTGTTGTTGTTGGGGAGTACTGGGGGAGTCTTGTAGTTGTGGGTGATCAGCCCACGATGCATCCTGAGCAATTGGCGTCAGAGGACGACCAATGCTGATGAGTTCGCTGTTCGTATGAACAGGCGATGATACCACGTCATGTTCGATCTGAGGAAGAACTTCATCATCAGCTACATTGTCATCATGACCAATGTCTTCAGCAGCGGTGGGTTCAGCTGCTGGAATATCTTCAGCTTCATGAGCCTCTGTGGGAGCAGGCTCATGGACTATCATCCTTCGTTCTTGATGTTCTGACGCTGGGCGAACCACTGAAATGGGTTCAACAACTAAGGGCTCTGTGGAAGCAGCCCTAGTCTTCTTGGTCTTGCGCTTCTTCTTGGAGGGAGCGGCATCAGAGGCTTCAGTGTTCTTTCTCTTTCTGGCTTCAGCCTCGGCAGCCCTCGTCTTCTTCTGTTCTGAAGCGGTTGTGGTGACCTTTGGCTTCGAGCCAGTCATGCTGCTTGGGAAGATAATGCGAGGGGCTTCTTGGCTTGAAGGTTCAGGCTGTTCAGCAGGAAGCTTCTTCTTCTTCTTTGCAGCCATCCTGGGGTCAATGCCAGGACGGCCAAGTGACTTGCGCTTCTCAGCCTCATTGTAGGCGAGCACACACTTATCAGCCAAACTCTTCATGCGCTCTCGAGAGCCCTGAGCTTCTTCACGCTTCTTCAGAAAAGCTTCTTTAAGCTCATGTAGCATGACTTTGAAGTTTCTGACGTCTTGAACACTTAGCTTGGCCACATGCTTCTTGAATTGAGCCTTCTCATAATCAATCTTGTTCTTGAGCTCAACGATGCGCTGAGCGAGAGCTAGCTCAGAAGCAATGGCGCCATTGAAGGCGACACTGAGGCTAATGGGAAGCTGTAAAGCTTCAAAGCTGAGATTGGGAGTGTCGAACCACTCATCCATGAAGTTGTGGATGATTGCCACATCAAAGAGAGGCAAGTTGTTGAAGATTTCTGCTTCTTCCTTGCTCTTTATCAGCTGCTCAAGGGCATCATCAGCAAGATCTTCATCACTTGACAGATCAATGGGTTCTTCACGCAGAATGGCGGCAGGAGTCAAGGCTCTTTGATCAGATGGTCTGACAAGTTGCTTTTTATTCTTCGTTCTCTTGGAGACATGCGATTGATCTTCAGACTGCACACTGGCTTCAGGAGGTGCAGTGGCCAGTGACTTTGCACAAGAAGTCTTCGGAGGTGCAGCTGATCTTGAAGCCTTTGGCTTCTTTTGCTTCTACGGCTTTGGAGGAGGAGCAGGGGCTTCATCGGAGTCAACATCATTTTCAGAATGATCTACTCTGGCGCCTTGGACCACGATGTAGGTGATGAGGCCGTCAAGGTTGGAGAAGGGGCCGATCACATTGGGATCAGCATCGCGGGAGCCGTCAGCACGGGGAGGAGAGGGACCTGGGTTGAAGTCCAAGCCCAAGGACTTCTTGTTCTTCTTGGCCGAAGCCACAGCAAACTGGTAGTTGCACTTGAAGAGAGAGTCGTCACGACACCAGAGTAGTGAGGTGGGGTCGGCGTTCTCAGTCTGTGGTCCATGGACCATGCAAGGATAGAAGCCTTGAGCAATGGCTTCAGCTCTGTTCTTGGGTTGAAGGCCTCGATAGAGGATATCACCCCAAGGTCTCTTGATGGCATTCTTCTCTGCATATTCCTTCGTCACAAACTTGTACTTGAACCATTCCTCAGCCCAATAGCGTCAAATCCATTGGATTTGCGTCTTTCTCTGATGATAATTCTCTTCGGAATTCTCTTCAGGCAGTTCTTTGGATGTTCCTTCTCTGTGCTGTCTGCCACCCTTCCTTGCTGATTTTTCTATAGCCATGAACTTCAAGCTGAATGGCTTCAATATGTTCAAAGGCTTCAGAGACTTACGCTTGCTGGTCAAGCAGGAACTGGCTTCAGGAGAATTGATATGATGCTGTAAGTATTCTGCAAACGAATGCAGACTATGAGAACCAAGGGATTCTCCCACAGACATGTACCTGTGACAGCATTAGAGATGCGAGGGAAGGGGAAGAGGTCATATGCATTCTCAAAAGATTTTGAAGATAAATCAGTTTGAAGACATTGACCTCATGATGCGAAGACATTCACTTATATAGGTGAGTTGGTTCCAGATTTGTACCAATCCGTGAATAAGTACAAGTGAGGAATCAAACTAGATAGGAAATCTAAGTGAATTGACTAGGCAGTATGAGATGCAGACAGAATAGATCTAACTTTTAAATAGGCAGTAACCACTTTCGGTAAACAGGATGAATCTTGAAGATCAAAAAGGTGGTAAAATAAAGTTATAATTACCGCACGAAGAACTGCTAGATGGGATGAATAGGAGACCGAGCAGTTCAGCCCACCGTGCCCTAACTTGGCGACGGAGGACACCTACGGCGACGGCGGAGAGGAAGATGTCCGCGGCCGGCGTGAGGACGGCGTCGGAGAAGTTGCGGCAGCTAAGCGCTTCGTTGCCGGCGTCGTCGCGAGCTAGCGGTGGCGCTAGGGTTTTGACGGAGGTGGAGAGGTGGAAGAAGGATTTCTTCACCGCAGGGGACAAGTATTTATAAGTAGGTGAGAGACACAGCGCAATTACGTTGGTGCCCCTGGCGGTTCACATGTGAGGGGCACGTGGCAAGCATGCAACATACTCGGAGTTATCCCACATTCCCACGCCCGCCAGGCATGTCGGAGAGTTGTTCCGACTTCTCCAGATTTCAACAATAAAGATAAGTCATTTAAAACAGATTTAATGTTTGTCTCTTTGCCTTCTGCTGACTAGGACGCAGAGAGGACATTCCACAGTTTCAATAGAATGCATATGATTTGGACAGATAGAGTTTGAGATAGGAAGCATAGAGAGGTTATGGTCCGATCACATTCACTTAGTTCAAAAGATCCAATCTTGAAGACATAGCTATAAGTGAATGCTATAGAGGATAGAACACTAATATATATATATATCAGAAAGCAATCAAACCATCATAGTGTAGAAAGTCATGAAGATAAATTGAAACTGAAGACAAACCAAATGCGAAGTCATTGCAAAATAACGCCATGAGTGAAACACTTCAAACAGAGAAAGTTGGTGGTGGCGTTACCCACCGTATAGGAAGTATTAGACCCAGACACGTCACACAATTATCGTGGTGCTCCGAAGTCATATTCCATGTTAACGTATTCACACTCAAAGTGTAAATCTTCATTAATTGAAGATATACATTACTTTGTGTGTTGCACATCTAAGTCATCAACATGCATAAGTGTTAGAATGTGTGCCTGATCACAGGACATTAGAGGATTCCAAGATATTTAGCTCACACCGTAACTTGCAAAACCTTTTCTCATCCAAGGGCTTTGTGAAGATATCTGCCAGTTGCTCTTCAGTGTTGACGTGAATGATATCGATATCTTTCTTCATAACATGATCTCTGAGAAAGTGATGACGAATTTCAATGTGCTTTGTCTTCGAGTGTTGGACTGGATTGTTGGCTATTTTGATGGCACTTTCGTTGTCGCAGAAGAGAGGTACTTGTTGCAGGTTGATGCCATAATCCTTGAGAGTTTGCTTCATCCATAGAAGCTGAGCACAACAGGATCCAGCAGCAATGTATTCAGATTCAGCAGTTGAGAGTGATACACAGTTCTGCTTCTTTGAAGACCAACAGACAAGTGATCGACCAAGAAAATGACATGTGCCTAATGTAGACTTGCGATCCACCTTGTCACCAGCATAATCAGCATCCGAGAATCCAACCAAATCAAATTTTGAGCCCTTGGGATACCATAATCCGAGTGTTGGGGTGTAAGCCAAATATCGAAGAATTCGCTTCACAGCTAAGTGATGCGATTCCTTTGGTGCCGCTTGGAATCGAGCACACATGCAAACACTAAGCATAATATCTGGCCTAGATGCACATAAATAAAGCAAAGAACCAATCATGGAGCGGTATACCTTTTGATCGAACTCTTTACCATTGTCGTCGGGACCAAGATGGTGTTTGGCTGGCATTGGCGTCGTGTAGCCTTTGCAGTCTTCCATTCCAAACTTCTTCAGACAATCTTTGAGGTATTTTTCTTGAGATATGAAGATGCCATTTCTTTGCTGACGAATTTGAAGACCAAGGAAGAACTTCAGCTCACCCATCATGGACATTTGATATTGCTCTTGCATCATGTACCCAAACTCATCACTATACTTCTGGTTGGTGCAGCCGAAGATTATGTCATCCACATATATTTGGCACACAAACAGTTCACCATCATATGTCTTCGTGAAGAGTGTGGGATCGAGGGATCCAGGTTTGAAGCCTTTGCTCTTCAGGAAGTCTTTGATTGTATCATACCAGGCACGAGGAGCTTGTTTGAGGCCATACAGTGCTTTGTTTAGCTTGTACACCATATCAGGATGTTTTGGATCTTCAAAGCCAGGTGGTTGTGCGACATATACTTCTTCTTCAATCTTGCCATTGAGAAATGCACTCTTTACATCCATTTGATATAGCAAGATGTTGTGATGATTAGCGTAGGCTAGCAGTATGCGAATAGCTTCAAGCCTAGCAACAGGAGCAAATGTTTCATCGAAGTCAATTCCTTCAACTTGAGTATATCCTTGAGCCACAAGACGTGCTTTGTTTCTGACGACTTGACCATGCTCATCTTGCTTGTTTCGATATATCCACTTTGTTCCAATAATGTTATGCTTGCGAGGGTCAGGTCGCTTGATGAGTTCCCAGACATTATTCAGTTTGAACTGTTGAAGTTCTTCTTGCATGGCTTGAATCCATTCAGGTTCCATAAAAGCTTCAGCAACTTTCTTGGGTTCTGATATTGACACAAATGAAAAGTGCCCACAGAAGTTTGCTAGCTGTGTTGCTCTTGATCGAGTGAGCGGACCAGGTGCATTGATGCTGTCAATTATCTTCTCTATTTGAACTTCATTTGCAACACGAGGATGAACAGGACAAAGATTTTGCTCTGGCTGATCATTTTCATCATTGGGAGGATTGTCTTCGGTCTGAGTATTGTCTTTAGGTTGATTTGGTGCAGAGATTATAAGTTCCTCCTCAGGCTGTGCTTCAGAGGGCATGATTTCACCAGTTCCCATCAGCTTGATAGACTCATTTGAAGGAGCTTCATCTAGTGTACTTGGCAGAATCTCTCTCTCTCTGTGAACCATTGGTTTCATCAAATTTCACATCCACAGTTTCAACGATTTTGTAGAGATAAAGGTTGAAGACTCTTTAGGAGTGTGAATCCTTTCCATAGCCAAGCATAAAGCCTTCATGAGCCTTAGGTGCAAATTTTGACTTGTGATGGGGATCCTTGCTCCAGCATCTAGCTCCAAATACTCTGAAGTAACTAACATTTGGCTTCTTGCCAGTAAGGAGCTCATAAGATGTTTTGTTCAGAAGCTTATGGATGTACACACGGTTGATGATGTGACATGCTGTATCAATAGCTTCAGGCCAGAACTTTCTTGGTGTCTTGTATTCATCTAGCATTGTTCGAGCCATCTCAATGAGGGTTCTGTTTTTGCGCTCAACGATGCCATTTTGCTGAGGTGTGTATGGAGCAGAGAACTCATGAGTGATTCCCATTGTATCTTGAGTAGTCATCAACAATGACGAAGCCATAGAGACAGGCAGTTGTTGTGAGGGTGGAGTAGTGAGTAGGTCCAAATAAATCCATGTGTAATAGCTCGAAGGGTTGAGTTGTTGTCATGATTGTCTTCGAGGGGTGCTTTGCCCTTGTCATCTTTCCAGCTTCACAGGCACCACACAGATGATCCTTTTTGAACTTGACATCCTCAATGCCAATGACATGCTTCTTCTTGACGAGTGAGTGTAAGTTCCTCATGCCAGCATGTCCTAGCCTTCGATGCCAGAGCCAGCATTCTGAAGCTTTTGTGAGAAGACATACGGCAAGCTGTGGACCTGCTGAGAAATCTACCATGTATAGATCATCTTTTCGATACCCTTCAAAGACTAGAGATTTGTTAGATTCCATACAAGGCAACGATATCTGCCAAATATCACAATCATGTTCAAGTCACAAAGCATTGAGACAGACATTAAGTTGAAACCAAGGGATTCAACAAGCATCACTTTATCCACGTGTTGATCCTTTGAGATTGCAACTCTACCTAGACCCAATAACTTGCTTTTACGAGTGTCAGCAAATGTAATGTGACTTTTGTCGGATGGACGTAAGGTTGAGTCCATGAGAAGACTTCGATCACCAGTCTTATGATTTGTGCATCCACTGTCCATAATCCATTCTGAAGCTTTTGGTGATGTACCCTATAGTGCATTTAGGAGGATAGGCTTCACAAGAGTGTTGTGAAGCATAA
This sequence comes from Triticum aestivum, assembly GCF_018294505.1. Classification (NCBI taxonomy): domain Eukaryota; kingdom Viridiplantae; phylum Streptophyta; class Magnoliopsida; order Poales; family Poaceae; genus Triticum; species Triticum aestivum. The sequence continues at coordinate 290,685,948 of NC_057795.1, read as the reverse complement.
GCATTTGACACATATAGGGACAGTCACAGCTTATATCAAGGTTAGGACATAGTATGACTGATAAGAGATTCAGATGTGAAGTATATAGCATGATATTTTATCGTGCGTCCTAAATGAGTTTTAGGTCCCCAGCAATAGTATCAGACGCCATTGATTGCTGGCTGGAGACCGTTTTCTGCAAAAGAGAGTTACTTCTTCTTTGCCACCCACATTTTCAGTGGTGGCTTAGAAGAAGTGAGTCTAAGTGCAGCATCTGAGAATTTTGGCTTTGAAGCCCTAGCAAATAGCCTTGCAGGAGATGAACGATACTCATATGAATAAGCTGAAAAGTTCTTAGTCCTATGAACATAGCCGTTCGAAGATACATGCTCATATACATAAGTCTGAGCATGATTTCCCTGCAAAGCATTGGCATTAGGGTGACTCATGTGAGTCCTGTATCTGTATGAAGCCTTTGGGCCACATGAAGCTATAGGTCTGGGGTTTGTCTTCTTCCTTGGTGGTGTCATGACTACATTCACAGGAAGATTCTCAATGTACTGCTTCGGTACCTAGATCTTCTTCATAGGTGGTCCATTCCTGCAGTTAGTACCAATGTACCTGGCAAACACTTCACCATTCTGATTTTTGAACAGCTTATAATTTGCATCAAAGGATTCATCAATGATAACAGGATTAGCACAGGTAAAGCCAGATAAGGTGGATGGATCTACTGAAGGTTCCTTTGCAGCAACCCATGTGGTTTTGGGGTACTGCTCAGGCTTCCAGTACGAGCCATCAACATTCATTTTCCTTTCGAACCCAACACCCTCTTTCCTAGGGTTTCGGTTCAGAATCTGCTTTTTGAGGACATCGCAGAGAGTCTGATGTCCCTTCAAACTTTTGTACATCCCTGTTTCAAGCAATGTCTTCAACATAGCATTTTCATCAGCAACCGCAGTGGTATCCTCCACAGAGGGGTTAGTATCCACATTAGTAGGTGAAGACAATGAAACAGTAGCAGCAGTGGAACATTCAGCAACAGATGTAGCGTTATCACGCTCAATGCATTTTACACATGGTGGTTCGAATCCATCCTGAGAGGAACTGATCTGTTGAGCAAGTAATGAATCTCGCTCCTTCTGAAGATTTTCATAATCCACTCTTATCTCTTCAAGGTCTAGCTTTCTTTGAAGACATTCAGAAGAGAGCTTCTCATGATCAGACAAGAGAGCATTATGTTGACCTTGAAGGGCGTCAAACTTAGCATGAAGTCTCTGAAGACTATCAGCCAAAGCTTTTGACTGATCCATTTCTTCACCCAACATATCATCACTCTTACTAAGCATGTCTTGAACTTTTTCCAAGATTCTTTGTTGTTTAGTGGCAAGGGAAGCAAGCTTGTCATAACTGGGGCCAAATTCATCACCTGATTCATCATCGCTAGTTTCAGAGAGATAGCATTCAGTTACCTTATCACCCCTTGCCATGTGGCACGATGAGGATGATGATGATTCAGGTGCAAAGGTCATCTCCTTGAGAGACTCCTTGTAATCTTCAAACCACGGATCTTGGCGAGTACGATGACCTTCATATACTTCAGAGAGCCGGTCCCAGATTAGCTTCGCGTGATTGAGGTGCATAACATTCCTGAACTGATTTCGGGACAAGTGAGAGCAGATGACATCCTTCGCTGTAAGGTTCAGTAGAGTATACTTGCGAATGTCATCAGCCTCAGCCATCTTGCATTGATCAGTGAGTCCAATCTCAGTGACGGTCTACAGTTCGCTATCCATGGACATGAGTCGCTTCTTCATCATGGCCTTCCATCGGGGATACCCATGACCATCAAAAGTGGGACAAGATATATTCCTCAATCCTGCAGTCGACATAGCTGAAACTCCAGGTGGTTAAACCGATTCACACAGAACAAGGGAGTACCTTGCTCTGATACCAATTGAAAGTGCTAGTATCGACTAGAGGGGGGGTGAATAGGCGATTTTTGTGAAAGTCTTCAAAACTTGGAAGTTTCGAAGACAAACAACAAAAATGACCTAATTGTTATGCAGCGGAAGATAAACTACCCGAAGCAAGCAATAGTCAAGTATGCAATGATGTGAAAGTACAGGACAAATAGCAGCTAGGTAGTAAGGATCAGGATAGAAGATAGTATGAAGCCAATCAACAGTAGTAGTCAAGCAGTGAAGTCAAACAGATACACAGATAGGCAATGACTTCACGAAGACAAACTTAAGTAAGGTTGGGAAGGAATAGAACCAGTTGCTTGTTGAAGACACAGGATTTGTTAGACCAGTTCCAGTTGCTGTGACAACGGTATGTCTAGTTAGGGAGGCTGAGATTTAACTCAGAAGACCGTGTCTTCACCTTATTCCCCTTGAGCTAAGGACACCCAGTCCTCGCCCAATCACTCTGGTAAGTCTTCAAGGGAGACTTCCAAACCTTCATAGACTTCGTTCACCAGCAATCCACAATGACTCTTGGATGCTCAGAACGCGACGCCTAACCGGCTGGAGGATTCACAGTCCTCAAGTGTAATAAGTCTTCAGGTCACACAGACAGAAAGACTTCAGTGATGCCTAACACTCTTTGGCTCTGGGTGTTTGGGCTTTGTCCTCGCAAGGATTTTTCTCTCTCTCAAATGCTTCGAGGTGGGTTGCTCTCAAACGACAAAAGCCGTGCACTAACTCTGAGCAGCCACCAATTTATGGCGTAGGGGGTGGGCTATTTATAGCCACTGGGCAACCCGACCTGATTTGTCCAAAATGACCCTGGGTCACTGAGGAACTGACACGTGTTCCAATGGTCAGATTTCAAACACACGCGGCAACTTTACTTGGGCTACAAGCAAAGCTGACTCATCCAGCTCTGGATTTGGTTTGCTCTCATTGTCTTCGCTCGAAGACATAGGATTTGAGTTGAGCATCACTTCAGTCACTCTGACTTAGTTCACTTGGACCCCACTTAACAGTACGGTGGTTCCTATGACTCAACAAAGAAGAAAAGGAAACAACGAAACCACACAGTCTTCGCGCTCCATAGACTTCACGCAATGTCTTCTCATGTCATAGTCTTCAATATGAATATCTTCTCATACCACCATTGTCTTCAATGTCTTCATACATTTTTAGGGGTCATCTCCGGTAGATAAACCGAATCGATGAGGGACACTACCTGCATTATCATGCAATTCCCACAAACGCATCAGTCCCTCAACCAACTTTGTCATCAATACTCCAAAACCAACTAGGGGTGGCACTAGATGCACTTACACAAAGGTATGAGGATTGCCGTTCGATCTGGGAGCATCCAACGGTGCAGACACACGATCCATGGGGTTTCGGTTCTGGCCAATCAAAATGCACTACTCATATCACGCACGCAGTAGGGGCATCAACCATGGTTTGGTAGGCACACGGCTTTCGTGTGTGAACCGTGCGCTATTTGAAAACATTTCTTGAGAAGAATCTCAGTTTTTAAATACCATAAATGCAAAACTCACCCGAAAATCATGAAACTTGGCATGGTGTCACGACATGGCACATATATGTTGAGGAAGTTTTTTGTCCTTTTTGGTGCAAATTTTATTACAAGCCTATAACAAATCGGAGCTTCAATCAAAAAGCCTCATGTTTTTGATAGGGTAACGTGTCCCCCTTGTGGGCAAAATGATTATCACTGCCTCTTTTCTCCTTGTATTTTCTTCTACGGGCAACATGCAACGACGGTATGTCCGTGCTGAAATTTAAAATCATTCAGGGTTTGTTTGAACTTTTTATGCATTTTAATGTCCATAATTTAAATCTGAACTACAAATACATGCTCCAGTTCACCAAAATGCCTAGAAAAATTATGAATGTGTTCTTGGGTGCATGTTTAGGTCCCATACATGGAATGTGAATGAATAAACGTATCGGCGTCTTGGCTCATCCTCAAACATTTGGAATCTCGGGTTTTAAATCCCCGTAAATGTAAAACTCACTAGAAAGTCATAAAAGTTCGCATGATGTCACGTCATGGCACATATATGCCGTCATAAAAACATTTTCCAATTTGGGCCAAGCTTTATTACAAACGTCTTACAAACCGGAGCCTGTCACAAGAACCATCGTGGTTTCGATAGGGAAATGTGTCCCCTTGTGGGCGAAATGATAATCGCTCCCTCTTCTAGCCTTGTATTTTGTTTTACACTCAACATGGAAGAACGGGAGATTCACGCTGAACTTTGAAATTATTTAGGGTTCGTTTGACCATTTTTATTCATTAATTGAGTGTTTCTAGGCATTTAATGTCCATATTTCAAATCCGAACTACAAATACATGCTCGAGTGCACCAAAATGGCTAGAAAAACCGTACATGTGTCCTTGGGTTGCATGTTTAAGTCCCATGGAAGGAATGGGAAAGAATTCAACTGTCACAAACATTGCGAATCTCAGTTTTTAAATCTCCGTAAATCCAAAACTCACCAGAAAATTATTAAACTTGGCATGGTGTCACTACATGGCACATATATGTCGTGGTAAAATAATTGTCCAATTTGGGCCAAGCTATATTACAAGCCTCTTACAAACTGAAGCTTCTCGCAACCCTCGTGGTTCCGGTAGGGAAACATGCCCCTTGTGTGGGCGAAACTATAATCGCTGCCTCTTCTCGCCTTAAACTTTGTTTTCTATGGGCAACATAGAATGGCAGGAGTGTCGTGCTGAAATTTGAAACTGTTCAAGGTTCGTTTTGCCATTTTATATATGAATTGAGTTTTCTAGGCATTTAATGCAGTCCATAATTCAAATTTGAACAACAAGCACATGCTCCAGCGAAGCAAAATGGGTGGAAAATCGTACATGTGTCATTGGGTGCATGTTTAGGTCTCATTGAAGGAATGGGAACAAATTACAAACTTCTCGTCATCCTAAAACATTGAGAATCTTTCTTTTAAATCGCGGTAAATTGAAAACTCACCCAAAAACATGAAACTTGGCATGGTTTCATGACATGGCACATATATGTCATGGTAAAAAAATCGTCCAGTTTGAGACAAGGCGCACACATTAATAGCCAACAAAGTCCTTTTGAAAAAAATAACTGACACATAAATATCGCAAACGGTCGCATTATATGAACCATGTGTTCCTGTAACCATTTAAGTGTCGCCACACGTCCCTATTTTCTTGTGGGATAGTACTAGCTCCGTCCTCGTTCATTGGTCATCTTTGTATTTTGTGCCAAAATTTAACCATACTCGGTGGCATGCATGCAGCTGTTTGATTAGACGGGACGAGCGCAAGAAGTCCGCCGTGCAGGCTCAATGGGACGCGTGCGAGCAGTCCGTTGCGCAGGCTCGACGAGACGCATGCATCCTGTCCACCTCGCAGGCTCGACGAGACACGTGCGAGCAGCAAGGCCGCCCATGCTCACCGGGAAGCAAGCTCTTTGACCTCCATCCACCAGCCGCCCGCCTCGCTCACAACTTCTCCATTAATGGCGGTCGAGCCACTGTTTAACACATGGTTAATTAAAGCACCTAGACGAAGGGTGTTTTCTTGTGATCCCATGACCCTGCTCAATGTTAGCATTTGCTTTGTTCGTGTTTTCAACTTGTATTCTAGCCTAATTCAAAATGCCACATAGGGCAACAGATAATACGACGACAAAAAAATGGCAATGGATAATACGATGACAAATTTACAATGGCGCGGATAATAATTGTCTTACATATTCTGAATAATTTAAAATGCCACATGCGGCAAAGCCTGGAAGACACAGGGGCGAGAGAAGAAGAAGGAAATCACAGACAATGATCTGGGTTGCTACTGTCTCTACTGCTCGATGGATTGCCGCGCGACGTCATCCTCCAGCTCATTCAATTCTTCATGACTTTGCTTGAAAGCAACCACGAATTCCTCCACCTCCTGCTCTCACTTGATCTGGAGCTTCCTCAAGTCACCCATCAGTACCTCCACGACCGCTGTCAGCGTCTGATACGTCTCCAACGTATCTATAATTTTTGATTGTTCCATGCTGTTATAGTATCTTTCTTGGATGTTTTACAATCATTTTATAGTCATTTTATATCATTTTTTGGTACTAACCTATTGACATAGTGCCTAGTACCAGTTGATGTTTTCTGCATGTTTTTTTCATCACTGGAAATCAATACCAAACGGAGTCAAAACGCAGCGAAACTTTTTGTGGATTTTTTTAGCCAGAAGACATCCAGTGGGCGAGGAAAGCACCTGGGCGGGTGCTCCGAGGGGAGCACAACGCACCAGGGTACGCCAAAGGCCCCAGGCGCGCCCCGGTGGGTTGTGCCCCCTGAACCGCCTCTTTGCTCTATAAATACCCCAATATTCCAGAAACACTAGGGGAGTCGACCAAAATCAATTCCAACCACTTCAGAGTCTAGAAACACCAGATCTAATCTAGACACCATCTCGGAGGGGTGCATCATGTCCATTGGTGCCTCTCCGATGACGCGTGAGTACTACTTTGTAGACCTACGGCTCCATAGTTACTAGCTAGATGGCTTCCTCTCTCTCTCTCTCTCTCTCTCTCTCTGTCTTGATTATCAATACAATGGTCTCTTGGAGATCCATATGATGTAAGCTTTTTTGCGGTGTGTTTGTTAGGATCCGATGAACATTGAGTTTATGATCAGATCTATGTTTTTATCCATAAAAGGTATTTGATTCTTCTTTGATCTCTTATATGCATGATTGATTATAGCCTCGTATTTCTTCTCCAATATTTGGGTTTTGTTTGGCCAACTTGATCCATTTATCTTGCAGTGGGAAGAGGTGCTTTGTGATGGGTTCAATCTTACGGTGCTTGATCCCAGTGACAGAAAGGGAAATGACACATATGTATCGTTGCTATTAAGGATAACAAGATGGGGTCTATTTCTACATAAATAGATCTTGTCTACATCATGTCATCGTCCTTATTTCATTACTCTGTTTCTCCATGAACTTAATACACTACATGCTGGATAGCGGTTGATGTGTGGAGTAATAGTAGTAGATGCAGGCAGGAGTCGGTCTACTAATCTTGGACGTGATGCCTATATAATGATCATTGTCTGGATATCTTCATAATTATTTGAAGTTCTATCAATTGCCCAACAGTAATTGTTTTCCCACCGTTTGCTATTTTTCTCGAGAGAAGCCACTAGTGAAACCTACGGCCCCTGAGTCTCTTTTCGTCATATTTGCCTTTGCGATCTATTTTCCTTTGCATTTATTTTCAGATATATTAAACAAAAATAAAAAATACCTTGCTGCAATTTATTTGTTCCGCAATCTATTTATCCTATCTACCACTTTTATCTAAGTTACTTTCCTATCTCGAGGCGCCGTACCCGAAAGGGACTGATAACCCCTTTAACACATCGGGATGCGAGTATTTGTTATTTGTGTACAGGTGCTATTTACGTGATGTGAGGAGATTCTCCTACTGGTTCGATAACCTTGGTCTCATCAGTGAGGGAAATACCTAGCATCGCTATACTGCATCATCCCTTCCTCTTTGGGGAAATACTGACATAGTTCTAGCAGACATCAAAAGGAATTTCTAGCGTCGTTGCCGGGGAGGATCTTCAACATCAACCAGGTTCCTAATCACAAAAATATCATCTCCTCACAATTTACATTATTTGCCATTTGCCTCTCGCTTTCCTCACACCCACTTCACAAAACTTTGTCGTTTTATTCGCCCTCTTTTTCGTTCGTCGTTTTCTCATCGGATCTATTCGTGTTCTTGTTTTCTTTCACTATGGCTAGTTTGAATGCTCCACCTTTGTTACCAGATTTTGAAGTTTCATACTTCAAACAAAGACAAGGAGTAAATTTGAAAGATGCTTGGTATAGTCTAATGGAGTCCTATCTTGTTTGCAATTTAAAGGGAGATGCAAAAATTTTCCTTAGAAATTTTTATGTGGGATTGGCTTTGCATCATAGAAAACTTTTAGATTTTGCCGCAAAAGGGAATTTTATTGAGGAGGATTTCAATGATGCCTATGAAATCTTAGAAGGAATTCTGGGTGTTCCACCATAAAAGAAATGGTTCTCTTTCACCCTAGAGGGAGTCCAAATTTTGGACAAATTCGGTGATTTGCATAAACACATGGTTGAATTGCAAAAATATAATGAACCTCTCAAACATCTCAATGGTAGTATCAATCGTATGAACGCTTTGATTACCCTTCGCAATAAACGGTTCGATATTTTGGATCTTAAAATGGTTTATTTTCTGGAAAATTTAGGGAAGCGTTAAGAGCCTCCCGGATTTGAAAAGACCCTTACTAAAGTGGCAAAGATTACCGATGACAAAAGTTAGATCCTTCGCATTATGCCTAGCTAGGGGCGTAAAACGATAGCGCTCATTGCGAGGCAACCCAACAGGTTAGATGTGTTTTTGTGGTTTAAATTAGTGTTTGTGCCAAGCAAGGCCTCTGGGATGATTTGGGTGAGAGTTGATTTGATCTTGCTGAAAAACAGAAACTTATGCACTCACGAAAATATGTTTCATAAATCACAGAAACATGCTTTTGAGTTGATTCTTTTTGCAGAAGATTAATATTCAAATTTCTCAGGCTTTCCTGATTTCTCAAGATTTTTGGAGTTACTGAAGTATTCCAAATATCCACATTGCTACAAACTGTTTTGTTTTTGACAGATTCTGTTTTCTTTGTGTTGTGTGCTTGTTTTGATGATTCTATGGTTTTCGTTGATGAGTTTTTACCATAGAAAAGTTGGAATACAGTAGATATAATTCAAAAATAAATATTAATAAGTTTGCAACAATAATTATAGTAGTGGTTTGCTTTCTTATACTAACGGATCTCATGAAGGTTTTCTTGAGTTTTGTGTGATTGAAGTTTTCAAGTTTTGGGTGATCTTACGATGGATGAAGGAATAAGGATTAGCAAAAGGCTAAGATTGGGGATGCCCGAGGCACCCCAATATAATATTCAAGAAGTAGCAAGCAACTAAGCTTGGGTATGCCCCGAGTGGCATCCCCGCTTTCTTCTAACAACCATCGGTATTTTACTTGAAGCTATATTTTTATTCGTCACATATTATGAGTTTTGCTTGGAGCGTCTTGTATGATATGAGTCTTTGCTTGTTTTCCTTTGTGTTTTCAGTGCTGAATGCTTGCTGAACACACCTTTTTGAGAGAGCCAAAAATTATGATATGCTTGCTCCTATGCTTCACTTAAATTTTTAGAGCCATGGATTTGCTCTAGTACTTCACGTATATCTTTTTTAGCACGGTGTGCATTGTTTTTGAAGAGATGCTCTCATGCTTCACTTCGATTTATTTGGAAGTTAGTACAATTTTCAGAAATTCCCTCTTGCTTCACTTAGATTATTTTGAGAGAAAGAAATATTATGCTCATGTTCTTCACTTAAATTTGTTTGAGCTTATCAAAAGCAACATAGGAAAATAGTCCCAAAGTGATAGATATCCCAGGAGGATATAATAAATACTTTCATGAAGATCATTGGACAAAATAAACTCGATTCTTAGTAATGGTTTTGAGATATGACGATATGATATGTGAGTCAATTGTGCTTTAGTAACAATATTGATTATAAGGTTTGTGATTCCCTATGCAAGCATGAAAGTCAATAGTTATGCAATGAAATTTATATCCTACTTGCGGTGCATTTATTCGGTGTTACATATGCTTAATGCTTGGGTACGAGATTTTTCACTTTTTGGTTGGTCGCTTCTCAATATTTTTGCCAGCCTTCACTTTGCACTAAGTATGATCACTACTGTATCCAAAACCCTTTAAACCAGTTTTGCCATATGAGTCCACTATACCTACCTATATGCGGTATTTCCATGTCGTTCTAAGCAAATTTGCATGTGCCATCTCTAATTTTCAAAATAAATTTCTCTTCTGTGTGCTCTACCGCTCGCGAGGCGGTGAGGGGTGGCCAATATTTTCCATACTAGATGTGTTATTCTCATGATGAGTGTTTATTCACTGGTCATTCAACGAGAGTACGACAAAGGTATTAGGGATGCCCAGCCCCGAAATAAAAAATGAATTTACTTTATGTTGTCAAATAATAAATTCCATGGAAAGTGTTGGTATGGAGGGCACTCGTGGATACGGTTAGCCATGGAAAGTGAAAGTAATGGTGGAAAAAGGAATAAACTTTATTTTCTATTTGGGAGTTGCCTATAATGTATCTAGCATGGACAGTGTTGGGAGCTCTAAGTCGTTTTCGTTGGTGGGAAAACTATGCCTCTCAAAAATGTTTTTATCTCTCAATTTAAGCTTTGAGCTCTAGCACCTCTACAAATTCGTACTTCCCTCTACAAAGGGCCTTTCTTTTACTTACTCAAATTTTTATTGTGAATTTGAGTCACCACCTTCTCTTATAAAGCACCAACTAAGGGGCACTATGATGTTATTTGAGCATTGGATGTAGCTAATATTCGAGTGTGTTTCATGAATGGATCAATGGTTGAGCATAATGGGCCAGGGATAACTTGCTTTAGTGTTGATATTTTGAAAGACATGGTTGCTTGTTGGTATGCTTGAGTATTAAAGTCTTCATGTCAAAACTAGACTATTGCTTTGAATCATATAAAAGTCCAAGTGTCCATGCTATAAAGAAAAGAATATGTGATGAACAGGCAGCATTCCACATCAAAAATTCTATTTTTATCATTTACCTACTCGAGGACGAGCAGGAATTAAACTTGGGGATGCTGATACGTCTCCAACGTATCTATAATTTTTTATTGTTCCCAGATGTTATATTATCATTCTTGGATGTTTTACAATCATTTTATATCATTTTTTGGTACTAACTTATTGACATAGTGCCCAGTGCAGTTGCTGCTTTCTGCATGTTTTTTTCATCGCGGGAAATCAATACCAAACGGAGTCCAAACGCAGTGAAACTTTTTGTGGATTTTTTTGGGCCAGAAGACATCCGGTGGGCCAGGAAAGCACCTCGGGGGTGCTCCCAGGGGAGCACATCCCACCAGGGCATGCCTGGGGGCCTAGGTGCGCCCCGGTGGGCTGTGCCCACCTCGGCTGCCCCCTGAACCGCCTCTTTGCTCTATGAATACACCAATATTCCAGAAACCCTAGGGGAGTCGACGAAAATCAATTCCAGCCACCGCAGAGTCCAGAAACACCAGATCCAATCTAGACACCATCTCTGAGGGGTGCATCATGTCCATTGGTGCCTCTCCGATGATGCGTCAGTAGTTCTTTGTAGACCTACGGGTCCGTAGTTAGTAGCTAGATGGCTTCCTATCTCTCTCTCTCTCTCTATCTCTGTCTTTATTATCAATACAATGGTCTCTTGGAGATCCATATGATGTAAGCCTTTTTGCGGTGTGTTTGTTGGGATCCAATGAACTTTGAGTTTATGATCAGATCTATGTTTTTATCCGTGAAAGTTATTTTAGTCTTCTTTGATCTCTTATATGCATGATTGATTATAGCCTCGTATTTATTCTCCAATATTTGGGTTTTGTTTGGCCAACTTGATCTATTTATGTCGCAATGGGAAGAGGTGCTATGTGATGGGTTCGATCTTACGGTGCTTGATCCCAGTGACAGAAAGGGAAATGACACATATATATTGTTCCTATTAAGGATAACAAGATGGGGTCTATTTCTACATAAATAGATCTTGTCAACATCATGTCATCACTCTTATTGCAATACTCCGTTTCTCCATGAACTTAATACACTAGATGCATGCTGGATAGCGGTCGATGTGTGGAGTAATAGTAGTAGATGCAGGCAGGAGTCGGTCTACTAATCTTGGACGTGATGCCTATATAATGATCATTGCCTGGATATCTTCATGATTATTTGATGTTCTATCAATTACCCAACAGTAATTTTTTTCCCACCGTTTGCTATTTTTCTCGAGAGAAGCCACTAGTGAAACCTATGGCCCCGGGGTCTCTTTTCATCATATTTGCCTTTGTGATCTATTTTCCTTTGCATTTATTTCAGATCTATTAAACAAAAAATACAAAAATACCATGCTGCAATTTATTTGTGCCGCGATGTATTTATCCTATCTACCACTTTTATCTCACTTTATTTGCCTATCTTGAGGCGCCGTACCCGAAAGGGATTGACAACCCCTTTAACACGTTGGGTTGCTAGTATTTGTTATTTGTGTGCAGGTGATGTTTACATGGTATGAGGAGGTTCTCCTACTGGTTCGATAACCTTGGTCTCATCACTGAGGGAAATACCTACCGTCGCTATACTGCATCATCCCTTCCTCTTTGGGGAAATACCGACGTAGTTCTAGCAGACATCAAAAGGAATTTCTGGCGCCATTGCCGGGGAGGATCTTCAACATCAACTAGGTTCCTTATCATAAATCTCATCTCCTCGCAATTTACATTATTTGCCATTTGCCTCTCATTTTCCTCTCTCCCACTTCACAAAAATTTGTCGTTTTATTGGCCCTCTTTTTTGTTCGCCATTTTCTCGTCAGATCTATTCGTGTTCTTGTTTTCTTTCACTTTGGCTAGTTTGAATGCTCCTCCTTTGTAACCAGATTTTGAAGTTTTATACTTCAAACAAAGACAAGGAGAAAATTTGAAAGCTGCTTGGTATAGTCTACTGGAGTCCTATCTTGTTTGCAATTTAAAGGGAGATGCAAAAATTTTCCTTAGAAATTTTTATGTGGGATTGGCTTTGCATCATAGAAAACGTTTAGATTTTGCCGCAAAAGGGAATTTTATTGAGCAGGATTTCAATGATGCCTACGAAATCTTAGAAGGAATTTTGGGGGTTCCACCACAAAAGAAATGGTTCTCTTTCACCCGGAGTCGAAATTTTGGACAAACTTGGTGATTTGCATAAACACATGGTTGAATTGCAAAACTATAATGAACCTCTCAAACATCTCAATGGTAGTATCAATCGTATGAACACTTTGATTACCCTTTGCAATAAATGGTTGGATATATTGGATGTTAAGATGGTTTCTTTTCCGAAAAACTTAGGGAAGCATAAAGAGGCTCCCGGATTTGAAAAAGACCCTTACTAAAGTGGCAAAGATTATCGATGACAAAACTTAGATCCTTCGCATTATGCCTAGCTAGGGGCATATAACGATAGCGCTCATTGGGAGGCAACCCAACTTTTATCTTTTTGCCTTTTGGTTTTCTTATTGTTTTCAATAAAATACACAATTATACCTCTGGTTAGATGTGTTTCATGGTTTAAATTAGTGTTTGTTCCAAGCAAGGCCTTTGGGATGATTTGGTTGAGAGTTGATTTGATCTTGCTGAAAAACATAAACTTATTGTCGCAGGAAACCATAGCCACCTATGGGACCAGGGCGGCCCCTTGCTAGTTCAGTAGGGGGGTCGCGTTGCACAAAGAGTAGACCAACGTGGGGCAGCGCGACAGAGATCACACGGGAAGTTTTACCCAGGTTCGGGCCACTGTGAGGCGTAAGAACCTACTCCTGCTTTGGTGGATTGATGGTGGAAAAGTGGTGGTGGTGCATAGTACACTTTCCCGCCAAGGGTTGCTTCGCTGCGGCAGCGACTACGCACATACGAGGGTGTGAGTAATCTAACTTTCCAACCTCTCAAACTGTTGCCATGGGCCTCCTTTGATAGGCTAAGGGGTCACCACAGTGTCAAATTAGTCATTTGACACTGATATGATAGCAAATAGTGCTATCATACCTAACTCTTTAGGCTGACAGCATGCATTTAACGCACAGCTTAATGTCACATCGTTGGTTGCCCCGCAAGGCTTGTCGGGCTATCTTGCCAGCTCCACGCCTGCTCGTTTGACACGTCATAGGACAAGTGTCATCTATGGGTTTCCTTGATAGGAATTGGCTGCCATGTGACGAATGGTTGCCACTTAATCACTCCGCGGTTTGACACCGCACTGATGACATTTTGCTCCTCTGTCATGGCCTTGGCCCTTTCAGATTTGTTGGTTGGTTCTTTGAGTCTCTTGGTATCTTACTCTTCTTGATCTAAGGCTTGAATCTTGACCATGTGCTTGTGAACAGTCAGGGCAACAGGCCCAAGGTCTGTTGCACCGACAGAAGCCTCCGAGCCTGCCCCGAACGCGATGGTGAGCGTCGTCGGGCTAGGGCCTAACAAGTGCACATGTAGCGCTTGCTGAAGAGGCTGGTCTCTTGAGATCTTCTTTTGCTTCTACATTAGTTTTGATTTTGGGCTAGTTTCTAGTTTCCCCGTGTGTCGTGCAAAGCCAATAGTGGTGCGGCTGCTCCAGTAATGGCCCGTGAATGACTTTAACGCATGGGGTAGAAAATGCCAATTCACTCTTCCCACCACGCCCTTATCCTTAGCCACGTACGCCGCATGCATAGCGCGGGGTAGGTAACGGGGACTTGTGGCGTGGGGGAGCATAATGGCGAGGGCCCGTCTTCCTTGAACTGGTGGAGGAGGGCGATGGTCACCCATTGCGGATCCATCCCCCAGTCCCTCGTTTGCCTATAAAAGGGAGAGCGGGGGAGGAGTGGAGGTATACCGCCGCATTCTCCTTCTCTTCTGTCTTGCTCCATCTTGAATATGCCGGAAGGGAGGGCCTGGTGTTGGGGAACGTACTAATAATTCAAAAAAATGCTATGTGTCACCAAGATCAATCCAGGAGATTCTAGCAATGTGAGAGAGGGAGTGCATCTTCATACCCTTGAAGATCGCTAAGGGGAAGCGTTACAAGAACACGGTTGATGGAGTCGTACTCGCGGCGATTCAAATCGCGGAAGATCCGATCCAAGCGCCGAACGGATGGCGCCTCCGCGTTCAACACACCTACAGCCCGGGGACGTCTCCTCCTTCTTGATCCAGCAAGGGGAGAGGAGAAGTTGATGGAGAACTCTGGCGGCGTGGTGGTGGAGCTCGTGGTTCTCTGGCAGAGTTTCGCTACGCTCAACAGAGGAGGAGGAGGAGGAGGAGGAGGGGGAGGGCTGCGTCAGGGGCAAGGGGTGCAGCTCCCATGCGCCTCCCCAGTATATATAGGGGTGGAGGGGGCTCCTTTATTACCCTCCAAGTCCATTGGAGCATTGGAAAAGGTGGGAGGAAGGAAATCCCATCCTTTCCCTTCCCCACCAATTGTTATCCCCCTTTTTAGGGATCTTGATCTTATCCCTTCGGGATATGATCTTATTCCTTCTAAGGGGGGAATCTTGGTGAGCCTTGACCAGGGGTGTGGGGCCTTGCCCCCACTACCCACGTTCAGGTGGGTTCCCTCATGCAGGTGGGCCCCACTCTGGAACCTTCTAGAACCTTCCTGGTACGATAGCGAAAAATCCCAAACATTTTCCAGTTGCTAAAATAGGACTTATCATATATAAATCTTTACCTCCGGACCATTATGGAACTCCTCGCGATGTCTGGGATCTCATTCGAGACTCCGAACAACTTTTCGTAACCACATACAATTCCCATTACAACTCTAGCGTCACTGAACCTTAAGTGTGTAGACCCTACGGGTCTGGAACCATGCCGACATGGCCGAGATGCCTCTCTGGCCAATAACCAATAGTGGGATCTGGATACCCATATTGGCTCCCACATGTTCCACGATGATCTCATCGAATGAACCACAATATTGGGGATTCAATCAATCTCGTATACAATTCCCTTTGTCCATCGATATGTTACTTGCCCGAGATTCGATTGTCGGTATCCCTATACCTTGTTCAATCTCATTACCGGCAAGTCTCTTTACTCGTTCTGTAACGCATGATCCCATGGCTAACTCATTAGTCACATTGAGCTCATTATGATGATGCATTACCGAGTGGGCCCAGAGATACCTCTCCGTCATACGGAGTGACAAATCCCAGTCTCGATTTGTGCCAACCCAACAGACACTTTCGGAGATACCTGTAGTGCACCTTTATAGCCATTCAGTTACGTTGTGACGTTTGATACACCCAAAGAATTCCTATGGTATCTAGGAGTTGCACAATCTCATGGTCTAAGGAAATGATACTTGACATTAGAAAAGCTATAGCAAACGAACTATGTGATCTTGTGCTATGCTTAGGATTGGGTCTTGTCCATCACATCATTCTCCTAATGATGTGATCCCATTATCAACGACATCGAATGTCCATCTTTAGGAAACCACACCCATCTATTGATCAACGAGCTAGTCAACTAGAGGCGCGCTAGGGACATGTTGTAGTCTATGCATTCACACATGTATTACGGTTTCCGGTTAATACAATTATAGCATGAACAATAGACAATTATCATGAACAAGGACATATAATAATAAACATTTTATTATTGCCTCTAGGGCATATTTCCAACAGTCAGTAATCTAGTTCACATCACTATGTGATTGTAATGAATCCAACACCCAAGGGGTTTGATCATAACTTGGTTGTGAGAGATGTTATTAGTCAACGGGTCTGAACCTTTCAGATCCGTGTGTGCTTTACAAATCTCTATATCATCTTGTAGATGCAGCTACCACGCACCATTTGGAACTATTCCAAATAACTGACCTACTATACGAATTTGGTTTACTACTCAGAGTCATCCGGATTAGTGTCAAAGTTTGCATCGACGTAACACTTTACGACGAACTCTTTTACCACCTCCATAATCAAGAAAAATTCCTTAGTCCACTAGTTACTAAGGATAACTTTGACCGTTGTACTGTGATCCATTCCTGGATCACTCTTGTACCCCTTGACTGACTCATGGCAAGGCACACTTCAAGTGCGGTACACAACACATCATACTGTAGAGCCTACGTCTAAAGCATAGGGGACGACCTTCGTGCTTTCTCTCTCTCCTGCCATGGTTAGATATTGCGTCTTACGCAATACTCACACCTTATAACATAGCAAAGGACTCTTTCTTTGCCGACCAATTTTGAACTCCTTCAAAATCTTGTCATGGTATGTATCCATTTGAAAGTACTATTAAGCATTTTTTATCTATCCTTATAGATCTTGGTGCTCAGTGATCAAGTAGCTTAATCCAGGTTTTCCATTGGAAAACACTTTTTAAACAACCCTATATGCTTTCAAGAAATTCTACATCATTTCCGATCAACAATATGTCAACAACATATACTCATCAGAAATTCTATAGTGCTCCCACTCACTTCTTTGGAAATACAAGTTTCTCATAAACTTTGTATAAACCCAAAATCTTTGATCATATCATCAAAGCGTATATTTCCAACTCCGAGATGCTTACTGCAATCCTTAGAAGGATTGCTGGATATTTGCATACTTGTTAGCATATTTTAGGATTGACAAAACCTTCTGGTTGTATCACATACAACCTTTCCTCAAGAAAATCATCGAGGAAACAATGTTTTGATATCCTATCTGCAAGATTTCATAAATAATGTAGTAGCTGCTAATATAATTCCAACAGACTCTTAGCATCTCTACGAGTAAGAAAGTCTCAGTATAGTCAACTCCTTGAACTTGTCGGAAAACATCTTAGTGACAAGTCGAGCTTTCTTAATGGTGACACATACCATCATTGTTCGTCTTCCTTTTAAAATCCCTATGTACCCAACAGCCTTACGACCATCAAGTAGTTCTTCCAAAGTCTACACTTTGTTTTCATACATGGATCCTCTCTTGGATTTTATGGCCTTGAGCCATTCATCGGTATCCGGGCCCACCATCGCTTCTCCATAGCTAGTAGGTTCATTGTTGTCTAGCAACGTGACCTCCAGGACAGGATTACCGTACCATTCTAGAGTAGTACGTGTCCTTGTCGACCTACGAGGTTTGGTAGTGGCTTGATCCGAAGTTTCATGATCACTATCATTAGCTTCCACTTCAATTGGTGTAGCTGTCACAGGAACAAGTTCATGCGCCCTGCTACACACTGGTTGAAGTGATGGTTCAATAACCTCATCAAGTCTCCACCATCCTCCCACTCAATTCTTTCGAGAGAAACTTTTCCTCGAGAAAGGACCCGTTATAGAAAGAATCACTTTTGCTTCTGGGTCTGAGATAGGAGGTATACCCAACTATTTTGGGTGTCCTATGAAGATGCATTTATCCGCTTTGGGTTCGAGCTTATCAGGCTGAAACCTTTTCACATAAGCGTCGCATCCCCAAACTTTTAAGAAATTACAGCTTAGGTTTCTCTAAACCATAGTTCATACGTGTCATCTCAACGGAATTACATGGTGCCCTATTTAAAGTGAATGCGGTTGTCTCTAACGCCTAACCCATAAATGATAGTGGTAATTCGATAAGAGACATTAGGGTATGCACCATATCCAATAGGGTGCAGCTATGATGTTCAGACACACCATCACACTATGGTGTTCCAGGCGGCATTAGTTGTGAAACAATATCCACAATGTCTTAACTGTGTACCAAAATCGTAACTCAGATATTCATCTCGATGATCATATCATAGAAATTTTATCCTCTTGTCACAACGATCTTCAACTTCACTCTGAAATTACTTGAACCTTTCAATAATTCAGACTTGTGTTTCATCAAGTAAATATACTTGGTGTCTACTCAAATCATTTGCGAAGTAAGAGCATAACGATATCCACAGCGTGCCTCAACACTCATTGAACTGCATACATCAAAATGTATTACTTCCAACAAGTTGCTTTCTTGTTCCATCTCACTGAAAATGAGGCCTTTCAGTCATCTTGCCCACGTGGTATTATTTCCATGTCTCAAGTGATTCCAAATCAAGTGAGTCCAAACGATCCATCTGCATGGAGTTTCTTCATGCGTATATACCAATAGACATGGTTCACATGTATCAAACTTTTCAAAAAACGAGTGCGTCCAAAGATCCATCAACATGGAGCTTCTTCATGCGTTTTATACCAATATAACTCAAATGGCAGTGCCACAAGTAGGTGGTACTATCATTACTATCTTATATCTTTTGGCATGAGCATGTGTATCACTACGTTCGAGATTCAATAAACCATTCATTTTAGGTGCAAGACCATTGAAGGTATTATTCAAATAAACAAAGTAACCATTATTCTCCTTAAATGAATAACCATATTGCGATAAACATAATCCAATCATGTCTATGCTCAACGCAAACACCCGATAACAATTATTTAGGTTTAACACCAATCCCGATGGTAGAGGGAGCGTGCGATGTTTGATCACATCAACCTTGGAAACACTTCCAACACATATCGTCACCTTGCCTTTAGCTAGTCTCCATTTATTCCGTAGCCTTTTAGTTTGAGTTACTGACACTTAGCAACCGAACCGGTACCTAATACCCTGGTGCCACTAGGAGTACTAGTAAAGTACACATTAATATAATGTATATCCAATATACTTCTGTCGACCTTGCCAGCCCTCCCATCTACCAAGTATCTAGGGTATTTCTGCTTCAGTGACCATTCCCCTCATTATAGTAGCACTTAGTCTCGGGTTTGGGTTCAACCTTGGGTTTCTTCACTAGAGCAGCAACTAATTTGCCGTTTCACGAAGTATCCCTTCCTGCCCTTGCCCTTCTTGAAACTAGTGGTTTTACTAACCATCAACAATTGATGCTCCTACTTGATTTCTACTTTCGTGGTGTCAAACATCACGAATAGCTCAGGGATCATCATATCTATCCCTGATATGTTATAGTTCATCACGAAGCTCTAGTAGCTTGGTGGTAGTGCCTTTAGAGAACCATCACTATCTCATCTGGAAGATTAACTCCCACTTGATTCAAGCGATTATAGTACTCAGACAATTTGAGCACATGCTCAACGATTGATCTTTTCTCCCTAAGTTTGCAGGCTAAGAAACTTGTCGAAGGTATCATACCTCTTGACGTGGGCACGAGCATGAAATCCCAATTTCAGCCCTTGGAACACCTCATATATTCCATGACGTTTCAAAAATGTCTTCGGTGCCTCAATCCTAAACCATTTAGCATTACACACTGAACTATCGCATAGTCATCAAAACGTGTATGTCAGATGTTCGCAACATCCACAGACGACGCTCGAGGTTCAGCACACCGAGCAGTGCATTAAGGACATAATCCTTCTGCACAACAATGAGGACAATCCTCAGTTTAAGGACCCAGTCCGCATAATTGCTACTGTCAACTTTCAACAAAATTTTCTCTAGGAACATATCTGAAATAGTAGAACTAAAGCGCAAGCTACGACATAATCTGCAAAGACCTTTTGACTATGCTCATGATAATTAAGTTCATCTAATCAAATTATTTAATGAACTCCCACTTAGATAGACATCCCTCTGGTCATCTAAGTGATACATGATCCGAATCGACTAGGCCATGTCCGATCATCACGTAAGATGGACTAGTCATCAACGGCTAACTTCTCCATGTTGATCGCATCTACCATACGACTCATGTTTGACCTTTTGGTCTCTCGTGTTCCGAGGCCATGTATGTACATGCTAGGCTTGTCAAGTCAACCTAAGTGTTTCTTGTGTGTAATTCTATCTTACGCCCGTTGTATGCAAACGTTAGAATCTATCACACCCGATCATCACGTGGTGCTTCGAAACAACGAACCTTCACAATGGTGCACAGTTTGGGGGAACACATTTCTTGAAATTTTAGTGAGGGATCATCTTATTTATGCTACCATCGTTCTAAGCAAATAAGATGTAAACATGACAAACATCACATGCAAATCATAAAGTGACATGATATGGCCAATAGCATCTTGCGCTTTTGATCTCCATCTTTGAGGCACGGCATGATCACCATCATCATCGGCATGACACCATGATCTCCATCATCATGATCTCCATCATCGTGTCTTCATGAAGTTGTCATGCCGACTATTACTTCTACTGCTATGGCTAATGGTTAGAAATAAAGTAAAGTAATTACATGGCACTTATATTGACTTGCAGGTCATATATTAAATTAAGACAACTCCTATGGCTCCTGCCAGTTGTCATACTCATCGACATGCAAGTCGTGATTCCTATTACAAGAACATGATCAATCTCATACATCACATATATAATTCCTCACATCCATTTTTGGCCATATCACATCACATAGCATACCTTGCAAAAACAAGTTAGACGTCCTCTAATTATTGTTGCATGTTTTACGTGGCTGCTATGTGTTTCTAGCAAGAACGTTTCTTACCTACGCAAAAGCCACAACGGTGATATGACTGTCGGTGTCAAAACCGGCGGATCTCGGGTAGGGGGTCCCGAACTGTGCGTCTAGGCGGATGGTAACAGGAGACAAGGGACACAATGTTTTTACCTAGGTTCGGGCCCTCTCGATGGAGGTAAAACCCTACTCCTGCTTGATTGATATTGATGATATGGGTAGTACAAGAGTTGATCTACCACAAGATCAAGGAGGCTAAACCCTAGAAGCTAGCCTATGGTATGATTGTTGTTCGTCCTACGGACTAAAACCCTCCGGTTTATATAGACACCGGAGAGGGCTAGGGTTACACAGAGTCGGTTACAATGGTAGGAGATCTACATATCCGTATTGCCAAGCTTGCCTTCCACGCCAAGGAAAGTCCCATCCGGACACGGGACGAAGTCTTCAATCTTGTATCTTCATAGTCTTGGAGTCCGGCCAATGATGATAGTTCGGCTATCCGGACACCCCCTAGTCCAGGACTCCCTCAGTAGCCCCTGAACCAGGCTTCAATGATGACGAGTCCGGTGCGCATATTGTCTTCGGCACGGCAGGTTCCTCCTCTGAATAATTCATAGAAGATTTATGAACCCCAGGATAGTGTCCGACTCTGCAAAATAAATTCCACATACCACCGTAGAGAGAATAATATTTACACAAGTTCAATCTGCTGACCTATTTCGTGGCGTGATGTCACACCACGGCCAAGCCTTTACTCGAATCGTTTTTATTATTCCACCTCAACGCGTTTAGCGAAGCGGTTTCCTTGGCACGTCTTGTCGAAGCAGAGATCGTGTCCCCTTATTCCGGGATTCTCATCAATACGGACGTGGGTAACCCAAATGGGCCCGGTGGCTCGCCCCCTCCATCGAAGGCGAGTCCCAAACGGTTTCGGGGACGGCTCTTGGTATTCAACCCCTTTATAACGAGACCAAGGCCTGTTCCTTTTCTTCAATCCTCAATCGAATCCGCCCCTCGCCCCGAGTTCCAACACCCAAGGCTCCAGATTCAGGCGCTTCGGACCTTCGACAATGTCCGGCTCCGACCTTCAGGGCCGGTGGATGCCCTCTTCTATCACGGAAGAAGATGTGCTAAAGCTGAGAGACGCCAGGTATCTAACCGGCAAGATTTCGCATAGGCTGCCCGCCCCAGGGCAAGTTATTCCCACTCCCGAGCCTGGCGAGAGCGTGGTGTTCGTGTCTCACTTCCATCGGGGTTTAGGCTTCCCGATGGACCCCTTCATGAGGGGGCTCATGTTTTATTATGGGTTGGAATTCCATGACTTGGATACGGGGTCCATCCTCCACATCTCATCGTTCATTGTTGTATGTGAAGCCTTCCTTCACACCACTCCTCACTTCGGATTGTGGCTCAAGACCTTCATCATGGAGCCGAAGATGATCAAGGAGTGGCAGGCAGAGTGCGGAGGGGCTGTTATAAGCAAGAGAGCTAACGCTCCGTGGCCCGAGGGCTATTTTCAAAAGGAGCTCGGTTTGTGGCAACAGGAGTGGTTCTACATCACCGCTCCCAGGGGCACCAGATGGGTGGCGCCGCCTGCCTTTTGCTCGGGCCCTCCACAACGGCTCGCGTCATGGGTCAACAAAGGGCTTGACTGGGGGCCGTCCAAGGACGTGCCACTATTGCAGGGCCGCATTCAGGACCTCTAAGAGAGGGAGATCAATCTGGTTGTAGTGGCGCAGGTCATGCTGATTCGGCACCTTCTGCGCTGCAAATGTTGCCCCCTCCGCCTATGGGAATTCAATCCGGAGGGACCGCGAGCTCTTCAACACTTCATGGGCGTGACGCCCGTGGAGATGTATAAACTGTTCTTCGGATCACAAGAGATGTGTCCGGACTTGACCGAGGATGCAGGCCTGAGCTGCAATTGCCCGGATACTCAAGTAAGTAGTCCTGTGTCCAGACATACCGTCCGTTCATTTATCATAGACTTGCCCTTTAACCAGCTATCCCTTGAACAGGAGTGGTTAGCAAAAGCAAAACTGATACGGTGTCCGGCCCCCCTCCGTGAGACCACGCCGGATCCCGTGTTAGTTAAGATGCTGGAGGCTGCGCCTTCGGAAGAGGGTGAAGGGGAAAACAGGAAAACTACCGCCTCCGCTAAAGAGGCTCTCAAGAAAGGGGGGATCGAGAATCCCTCCCTCTAGGGGGAGAAGAGGACCGCTTCCGAAGATCCGGAGGCCAAGGCCTCAAAGCGGGGGAAGAAATCTTCACCAGAGGGTCCTGCGCCAGGAGAAGCCCCGGCCGCACTATTTCCCCAAGGGAATCAGCCCTCCAGCGAGCCGTAAGTAGAAAGGGGAGTTTTGTAATAAGGGACATCCCTGTTTTTATTTCTGAGGATAACCGAAGTTTTTACCTTGTTGTTCTGATCTCAGCCCTTCTCAGCAGAGCTCATCTTCGGGGGATCTTCGTCCGGAGATGATGGAGAGCGAAACGCCTCCATCTGCCGTACCGTCAGGCGGGGCAGATGACCCTGATGTGTCGTCGCGGAGGGTCTCCCCGAGTCCGGCGGGGCCGGAGAGTTCGTCACCAACTGGTGTACGGCTGGAGGAGCTGAAGGATCTGCTCGGGCGGGCGTCTATATCAGAAGATCACCGTATGTTGATGAGTATGGTGATTGAAAGGATTTCATCCGCTGAGAGCGGGTTGCATGAGGCCGTCAGAAGTTTACTGACAGGGTTTGAGGTACGTAAAAATGATATACCTTGTGACAGTTTTTCACATAGAGTGCGCCCTGCATAGATAGTAGCCCCTGAGACTCGGTACATTGTGAAAAGCGACAGCGTGCCGAGGATCATAATCTCAGTTATAAGATGTCGCCCTTCCTATTCAGGTGGCAGAACGTTCGGTGGCCAGCCGAACTGATAGAGTTGCCAAACTGAAGCGGTAACTTGACGTTGTGGATGCGGACATCGCGCTGGTCAATAAACGACTTGACGAGTCACAAGGTATGTGGCTTCTCCGCGGACACCTTGTAAGGGAGCTTGACGCACGTGCCTTACAACATGTATGCTTGATGTAGATGGCGCCGCTGCTATGGAGGACCTTCGGGCAGAGCTTGCCCGAGCCAAGGAGCAAGCCAAAAAAAGTGATGTGGCTGCCTTGAAGGCGGCCGAAGAGCTAAAAGCCGAATAGGCTGCTCACTGCCGAAGCAGGGAGGAAATGGCCGAAATGGCTGTGAAGCTGAAGGATGCTACCGACCGCTATGAGTTTCTTGAAAGAGAATGCCGAGCGGAGCAAGAGGACCTGAAGAAGGCCACCGCCGAAGCCAAGGATGCCCGCTCCGCGATGAGGGCTATAAAGGAGGAGCTGCGTCAGGCCGGGGATATTGCGGCTGGAAAGCCCTTTCTGTTGCGTAGGAAGTTCACGGATCCGAAGTATGCTCAGTTGGGCTAGTTGTGGGGTGCGGAGGATGCTTATCTGAATTTGGCAGCGAGTGCGGCGGACGCAGTCGCGCACTTCCTAGGCCAAAAGGATCACGGAATGGAAGAGCTTTTTTGGTCTCAATTCCATAATCCGGAGCGTCCACTTCCATTAACTGATCGGTTGGCTAAGTGGGCTGAGTTGAACAGGTTGTCCGGGCTTGCCATGAAGGATGTCGTGGCTCATCTGTGGCTGGAAAGGCCCGAGCCGAAGAGTTATTTTGGCTTGGTGCAGCAGTTCCTTGATGCGGTGCCGCATATCAAGGCGATGAAGCGGTCGGCATGCATAGAGGGTGCACGGATGGCTCTCGCCCATGTCAAAACATACTAGGCAGAGATGGAGGCCACTGACGTTGCATCCCGGGATTCGGACAGAAGCCGATTACCCGCCGAGCACTATTTTTAGGAAGTCCTGCAGGGCGCTCGTTTAATAGAGTCGCAGTGCTCGAAAAAAGTTATGTTCAAATGACATGTATGATTTGTGAAACCATGTTTCAAAAATATAATATAAGGGATTTTTATACTTGTGCATTCAAGTATTGAAATACCTCCTGTGCGGCCGTTAATGTATATGTATATATAACCTGAAAGATGGCAGTCTTCAACTTCAGCCCCCACGCACATAGTGCGGGGGTGTTTGCAAAAAAGCGCATTTTCACACTTAATCCAACGTCTTGGTCCTATGAAGGAGGTGATAGCATAGCAAACTAGGCAACCAGACTATAATGCTTTATCACATTCACTTAGCCATAGGAGTTTGATGGTGGGGCTACTATATAGCCCCCAGGGGCACCGCGCTCTCCGAATTCGGGGCGCGTGCGTGCCTGACCGGGAAACGGTCCTTCATCAAAGTGGAGCAATTCTAAACATTCCGGTGGTCGATCGAGTGGTTGACCAGTCTCTCGCTATATCATGACAGTCAGTTTTCGGCTTTCTCTACTGAGGTGCTCACCAGGCCGAACCGGGGCACAATCGCAGTAGTTCTCCTGGTGTCGCGTTAGCCGATAGAACGGAACGTAAGGCAGCAAAACACAGGAGCCGGGCAAACCCAACATTTGACCAAAGACATGATTTGGAGCTGATGCATATAAGGCCTAACTCGAGACGCCGAATACTCCCTAAGGTATTCGGTCTTTATGAAAACGGGCAGAACGATGCCCTAAGCCCCTAGTGTCCAGGTACGCGCGAGAACTTCTGACGCGGCCGATGCCAAAACGCCAGCCTCCTCCTCGGTTATGGTAAGAAACCGGGGGATGTGTATCAACAAGAGACAGTAAAAAAGGTTTACGCGGGGTCTTAATCTGAAAAGAATCCTTGCAACGGGTCCCTACTGCACGTCTACGCCTGTGTCTCCGTTGTGCCGTATCCTGGACGGGTGTAGCACGTTGTTCATCTCTAAAAGAGAAGAACTTTGTTTGAAAAAAAAAGATCGTGCGAAAAATGTATTTAAAACAGAGTATGATTCAAAAAATGAATAAAATTGAGCTTTATTGGCTCTCATTGTTCATGCGTGCAGCCCCTTGTAAAGGGGTACGCGGCTAGTAAGCCCCTTGTTTATTTATACCGGACTCGCCTAACCGTGTCCGGGGTCTGAATGACCTGTTTTAGGGGCTTTGATCAGCAAAGCGGATTAGTGTGTGGCTGTCAAGGCAGTCTCACGTTCTTCTGCGGTCGAGGAACACTCGAAGTTACCCTTTAATGAGATGATGCCGCATGGACCGGGCATTTTAAGTGTAAGAGACGCGTAATGCGGTAATGCGTTAAAGCGGGCGAAAGCTTCGCGTCCCAATAGTGCTTGATTGCTACTTTTAAATGGGGCGATATGGAAGATTAACTTTTCGCGACGGAAGTTGTCGGGTGAACCGAACACGACTTCTAGTAGTAGGGAGCCCGTGCAATTGGCATATGGGCCTGGCGTCACTCCTTTAAAGGAAGTCTTGCTATGGCGAATTTTGGTTGGGTCTATCCCCATTCTGCGGATTGTGTCCTGGTATAGCAGGTTTAGGTCACTGCCGCCGTCCATTAGGACTTGTGTAAATTGTAGTCTGTCGATTATAGGATCCAATATCAAAGCAGTCCATCCTGCGTTTCGGATACTTCCGGAGTAATCCTGATGGTCGAAAGTTATTGGTTTTGACATCCAGTTTCGGGACTCCTCTGGGGTGGACCGTGCGGCGTGTACTGTAGTGGGCGCCACTCTATTTTTCCTTGTTATCACTTGAAGTGAATTCACTGTTTTGACCTCTTGTGGGAAATTCTTTTGTTTTCCGGCGGTCTACTTGTGGGGTTCTTCATCGTCCTCACTTGGTGTGTCGAGCCCCTTGTGTTCGGCGTTAAGTCAGCCGGACTGCTTGAAGACCCAACAATCTCTATGGGTATGGTTTGCAGGCTTCCCGGGGGTACTGTGGATTTGATATATCATGTCCAAGATTTTGTTTAGGTTGGATAGCTCGTCGCTGTTGTCCTTGAGAGGCAGTGTTTTGTTGTTCTGCCTAGAGCTTTTGAACCCGGCATTGACTGTCGTGCTCTTTGGGCCATTTTCCTTAGTCCAGCGCTGGTCTTTTCTGCGTCGTGGTTTCCCATTTCCATCCCTGACCTCGGATGTACTCGGGTCGCTGGTGCTGCATCTTGCCAGCTAGTGATCTTCTCCCGTGCAAAAGTGGGTCATGAGGCTTGTTAGTGCGGCCATTGTCCTTGGCTTTTCCTGGCCGAGGTGTCTGGCGAGCCATTCGTCTCGAACGTTATGTTTGAAGGCTGCTAAGGCTTCGGCGTCCGGACAGTCGACTATTTGGTTCTTTTTGGTGAGGAACCTCTTCCAGAATTTGCAGGCTGACTCTCCGGGCTGTTGACTTATGTGACTTAAATCGTCTGCATCCGGAGGGCGGACATAAGTCCCCTGAAAATTTTCCCGAAACACATCCTCGAGCTCTTCCCAACTTCCAATGGTATTTTCTGGGAGGCTTTTGAGCCAATGCCGGGCTGGCCCTTTGAGCTTGAGGAGTAAGTATTTTATGGCATGGAGGTCATCTCCTCTAGCCATATGTATGTGTAGGATGTAATCCTCAATCCAGACTCCGGGGTCTGTTGTTCTGTCGTATGCCTCTATGTTTACGGGCTTGAATCCCACTGGAAATTCATGATCCAGTACCTCATCGGTGAAACATAGGGGGTGTGCGGTGCCCCTGTATTTGGGTGTACCGTGATTTTTGAATACTCGACGTGTTGTGTTGCTTTCTGGAGCTTTTTTTCTTGGCCCATAGATGGACCTGACCAGGCCATCCTTTTTGCGAGGATCCTTATGTGGATCGCGTGCCGGCTTGTGTGCGGCGCCGCTTGCCACTCTTTGTTTGTCATGTGGTCGTCTATCCGACCGGGCGGCCTCTTTGTTTTTTGATTGTGGGGGCTCTACGGCCTCCTCGTCAAATTCGGGCAATAGTTTGCTTGGCGGCTATCGTCGTATTTGTCTGCGGCCTTGAGTACTTTGCTCCATCTCATTCTGAGTATGTCTTCCGCTGTTTTGAGCTTCCGCTTCTGCTTCTTTAGACTTCGTGCAGTGGTGACGAGCCTTTTGTGAAGGTTCTTCTACTCCAACGATGTGTCCGGCGTGAGATCATCCGGACTGTTGTTTTCGCCGGGGATAGGTTGTTTATCCAATTCATCCTGTTCAGATGGTTTCTTGGTGGCATGTTCGTCATCCACTGGTTCGCCCTGCTCTACGGCTGGGTCTGTATGGGTGCTGTCGTTGTCGAGGCGGGAATTTGGGCGGCGCTTGCGGCGCCGCTTCGGCTATTTTTCAGGGGAATTATCCTTCGCAGCGTCCTGTTGTTCCTCGTTATCGCTTGATTTTGGTGTATCCACCATATATACATCGTGAGTTGAGGTGGCTTTCCAGTGCCCTGTGGGTGCTGGTTCTTGGTCATCTCCGGCATCGTCGTCCATACCGTCGATATCTTCAGAGTCGAAGTCTAGCATGTCGGTTAAGTCATTGACAGTGGCTACGAAGTGGGTGCTGGGTGGGCTTTGAGTTTCTTCGTTGTCCGCATCCCAACCGTCCTGGCTATAATCTGGCCAAGGCTCTCCTGATAAAGATAGGCACTTTAGCGAATTCAGGATGTCGCCGAAAGGCGAGTGCTGAAAGATGTCCGCTGCGGTGAACTCCACGATCGGCGCCCAGTCAGATTTGATTGGCAGGAGCGCGGAAGGTTCAGAGTCCGGTGGGGAGTCCGGCACCTCGGAGTCACGAGCTTCACAAGGGACAGGGTCGGTATTCGGCTCCATCGCCATAGAGGTAGCAGCCCCCGAGGCGGTGTCTAGCCACTCATCCTCGATCGGCGCAGTCGGCTCTGGTTAAGGGCCAGAGCGGACTCTTGTGCGGCCTCCAGGGCACTGTCCGGCAGCAGAGCTAGATCATGCCCATCGCGACAGTGCGGTGCGCTCGGCTGTGGCTCGAATCCGTCGAAGATCAAGTCTCCGTGGAGGTCGGCCGTATAGTTCAAACTTCCAAATCTGACCTGATGGCCAGGGGCGTAGTTTTTGATCTGCTCCAGATGGCCAAGCAAATTGGCCCGCAGTGCAAAGCCGCCAAATACAAAGATTTGTCCAGGGAGAAACTCTGGACCGCGTCGTTGTTGATAATCAAAGGAGCCATCGGGCCTATGGGTGATGACACAGAGGAACTCTCAATGAAAGCACCAATGTCGGTGTCAAAACCGACGGATCTCGGGTAGGGGGTCCCGAACTGTGCGTCTAGGCGGATGGTAACAGGAGACAAGGGACACGATGTTTTTACCCAGGTTCGGGCCCTCTCTATGGAGGTAAAACCCTACTCCTGCTTCATTGATATTGATGATATGGGTAGTACAAGAGTAGATCTACCACGAGATCAAGGAGGCTAAACCCTAGAAGCTAGCCTATAGTATGATTGTTGTTCGTCCTACGAACTAAAACCCTCCGGTTTATATAGACACCGGAGAGGGCTAGGGTTACACAGAGTCAGTTACAATGGTAGGAGATCTACATATCCTTATTGCCAAGCTTGCCTTCCACGCCAAGGAAAGTCCCATCCGGACACGGGACGAAGTCTTCAATCTTGTATCTTCATAGTCTTGGAGTCCGGCCAATGATGATAGTTCGGCTATCCGGACACCCCCTAGTCCAGGACTCCCTCAATGACAATTCATATTTACCCTTCATAAGGACTCTCTTCATCAAATCCGATCCGACTAAAGTGGGAGAGACAGACACCCACTAGCCACCTTATGCAACAAGTGCATGTCAGTCGTTAGAACCTATCTCACCTAAGCGTACGTGTAAGGTCGGTCCAGGACACTTCATCCCACAATGCCGCCGAATCAAGATAGGACTAGTAACGGTAAGCAAATTGAACAAATCATCGCCCACAACTAGTTGTGTTCTACTTTTGCATAGAATCTACGCATAGACCTAGATCTAATACCACTGTTGTGGAACATAGTAATAATTCAAAAAAATTCCTACGTGTCAACAAGATCAATACAGGAGATGCTAGAAACGAGAGAGAGGGAGTGCATCTTCATACCCTTGAAGAACACTAAGCAGAAGCGTTACAAGAACATGGTTGATGGAGTCGTACTCGCGGCAATTCAAATCGCGGAAGATCCGATCCAAGCGCCGAACTGACGACGCCTCCGCATTCAAAACACGTACAGCCCGGGGACGTCTCCTCCTTCTTGATCCAGCAAGGGGAGAGGAGAAGTTGAGAGAGCTCCGGCAGCACAACGGCGTGGTGGTGGAGCTCGTGCTTCTCAGGCAGAGCTTTGATACGCTCAACGGGGGAGGAGGAGTTGGAGGGGGAGGGCTGCGCCAGGGGCAAGGGGTGTAGCTTCCATGCGCCTCCTCACTATATATAGGGGTGGAGGGGGCTGGTTTCTTGCCCTCCAAGTCCATTGGGGCGTTGGCAAATGTGGGAGGAAAGAAATCCCA
This sequence comes from Triticum aestivum, assembly GCF_018294505.1. Lineage (NCBI taxonomy): Eukaryota > Viridiplantae > Streptophyta > Magnoliopsida > Poales > Poaceae > Triticum > Triticum aestivum. The sequence goes on along the minus strand of NC_057795.1, from coordinate 290,655,429 downwards.
TCATTTCCCTTCCCCACTGGCTGTTATCCCCCTTTTTAGGGATCTTGATCTTATCCCTTCGGGATATGATCTTATTCCTTATAATGGGGGAATCTTAGTGCACCTTGACCAGGGATGTGGGGCCTTTCCCCCACTACCCACGTTCATGTGGGTCCCCCATGCAAGTGGGCCCCACTCTGGAACCCTCTAGAACCTTCCCGGTACGATACCAAAAAATCTCGAACATTTTCCGGTGGCCAAAATAGGACTTATCATATATAAATATTTACCTCTGGACCATTCCCGAACTCCTCGTGACGTCCGGGATCTCATTCGAGACTACGAACAACTTTCAGTAACCACATACAATTCCCATTACAACTCTAGCGTCACTGAACCTTAAGTGTGTAGACCCTACGGGTTCGGGAACCATGCAGACATGACCAAGATGCCTCTCTGGCCAATAACAAATAGCGGGATCTGGATAGCCATATTGGCTCCCACATGTTCCATGATGATCTCATCGGATGAACCACGATGTCGGCGATTCAATCAATCCCGTATACAATTCCCTTTGTCCATCGGTATGCTACTTGCCCGAGATTCGATCGTCGATATCCCTATACCTTGTTCAATCTCGTTACCGGCAAGTCTCTTTACTCGTTCTATAACGCATGATCCCGTGGCTAACTCATTAGTCACATTGAGCTCATTATGATGGTGCAATATCGAGTGGGCCTAGAGATACGGAGTGACAAATCCCGGTCTTGATCCCAACAGACACTTTCGGAGATACATGTAGTGCACCTTTATAGCATGAACAATAGACAATTATCATGAACAAGGAAATATAATAATAAAAAATTTATTATTACCTCTAGGGCATATTTCCAACACCTGGGGCCGGCCCCCAGGCTTTAGATTTGGGTTGATGATGCCGAGCGAGGGTGTTAGCGCTTGGGGATTAAGCTTGGTCCAAGTCCAAGGTGAAGGGCTCGGGATCATTGGAAATCCTAGTATGGCCCCTCTCCTTGGAACTGGGGTTGATGTCGATGAGGGGTGCGCCTTCCTGCCCGCCAAGGAGGGGAGCGGTGCACCTCTCTCCCCTTGGCCGCCACGGCCGTTCGTTATCTCTCTGGATGGGGTGTCGGATCGCGGGGTAGGCACCTCCCTAGCGAGGTGTTGATGAAGACGAAGCCAGGGAAGACGGAGAAGGCGGGAGGCAGATCATCAAGATGGAGCACGACTGCATCGATGCATTCATCTTGTCCTGATGTCCTGCCGCCTCGTCTTCCCGTCCCTCCCTTCCTCCCTGGCACCGTCATCACCGGCCTCCTGGCCGATGGGGAGGGGGTTGTTCTCTTGGTGCCTTCGCCTCCTCCAGCAGTCTTCTAGCTGAGCTTTGATGGATGACTCCACTATCACTTGAGCTGGGGCTTCTGGAGGGCCCTGGTGGTGGTGACCAGGGGCATCGTCGGGCTGTCCCCCTCCTTCGTAGCTTCACCACTCCCGATATTGTCAGGCCTTGCGTCCGGCAGGCCCTGACGAGATCGGGGTGGACTCCAGTCCGGGTGCTGTTCCTGCCCCTTTTCTTCTCTTCGCACATCGTGGGGGAGAAGGAACGGGGAGAGGAGTTTACATGGCACTTATCTTTTTTCAATCTTAAATATGTAGGGATTAGCCAAATTTTAATTCAAATAATGTAATCTCTCGTGTCCATGCATGTGTTCTGTAATGCTTGTACTTATATCAGCATATTAATGAAAAAGATGAACCTTGTCGAGAACCCGTGCATGTATATGTCCATGCGGAGACGAGATGCCTCTTTGGTGTAAACAAACAAGTTTGTCCCGGTAGGCTATCTTGCCGGCACCCTTTTTGTCTGACGCCGAGCCATATCTGCCAGCACTACTAGGAAAAGGGCTATAGATGATATGGCCACTAATGGCGCACCAGACATGTGGTGCACCACTACTATATAGCAGTGGTGCACCATGTGTTGGTGCGCCATTAGTGTGATAGACAGTAATGGCGCACCAGACCATGGTGCGCCACTAGTAACAATTTTTTTACCAAAAATACTAGGGATAATTAGATTTATGCCCCTAGTTGTGTCCCACTCGTCTGTTTTACCCCTAATTCCCAAAAGTCACCGGTTCTGTCCAATTCAGTTTGCTCCTCTTATGCTTTTGCCCTTTGACCGTTTGACCGTTGGTTTGAAAACTTCATAACTAATTCATACTAAATCGGAAAATGCAAATAAGATACCAAAATGTTCAGAAAAACATCACCTATATGTGATTGTCATTTGCATTCATGGAAAAAGTGTTGGAAAATGCACGTCCAAGTTTTAGTTCTTCTGATACCACCATGAATAGTAAACTCTAAAAAAATTAAAAAAATTCAGAAAAAAATATGGTGGCAAAGAACGACAAATGCTCTAAGTGCTTGCGAAGTTTCATTAGGGAATGACATTCGTGGAAGTCGTGGCAAAAAAATAATCTATTTTCGAGTGTTGATTGTTTTTTTGCCGCGGCACCCACGAATGTCATTCCCAGATGAAACTTGGCAGACACTTAAAACATTTGTCATTCTTTGCCACTAATTTTTTTTGAATTTTTTGAACTTTTTAAGATTTTACTATTCATGGTGGTAGCATAAGAGGTAAAACTCGGATGGGCACTTTCCAACACTTTTTTCATGAATGCAAATGACACTCACATATAGGTGATGTTTTTATGAACATTTTGGTATCTTCTTTGCATTTTTCTGATTTAGTATGAATTAGTTATGAAGTTTTCAAACTGACGGTCAAACGGTCAAAGGGAAAAAGCATAAGAGGAGCAAAGTGACTTGGACAAAACCGGTGACTTTTGGGAATTAGGGGTAAAACAGACGAGTGGGACACAACTAGGGGCATAAATCTAATTATCCCAAAATACTAATGGCGCACCAGGGAACAGTGTGCCATTACTAGTTTTAACTAGTAATGGCGCACCAGCCACAGAGTGCGCCACTACTATATATTTTTATTTTTTTGCAAAACTACTACTGGCGCACCACCAGCTGGTGCGCCATTAGTAACCAGGGTTACTAATGGCGCATTTGTAAGTGGTGCGCCATTAGTAACCTGGGACCAGCTACATATTTTGGACAGCCACACCTACACACTCACTTTCCCCACTTCATTCTCTCCACCTCCTCCTCCAAGCTTGTCTCGGCTGCCTCCTCCTCCTCACCTCATTTGCACCATAGATTCATCCAAATTAAGTGGTTAAATTACCTTTTTTGATAGGTAAGTAAGGGGAAAGCTATCTTTATGTTGTAGATCTACTTTTTTTCTCCCTCCAACAATGTGCACATGCACTTTTTATGGCCTAGCTAGATCTATGTATGTTTGTGGTGTTGCATATGTTTGTGGTGTTGCATATATGTTTGTGTTTGCAGGTACCGGTATTTGAAACGCGATACTTGCCAATATTTTGCGGGAATATTGATTCATTTCCGTTTCGGCGAGAATTTTGGCACTATGCATTCTTTTTGGTCCTATTTTTAGGCAAAGTCATGCCAAATTTTTTCTTGGTTCTAAAATATCGTTTTGCTCTACCCCACAGGCGACCATGGTCCGCACGATGACCGAAGGCATCGTGAATAGGTTTTTGAGCTCCGCGAAGGCTGAGATGCTTCAAAAGAACAAGAAGGAGATAAGATGTCCGTGTCGAAGATGCAAGCTAAGGAGCCTTATGGACCCGGATTCCGTACAGGTGCGGGACCACCTGCTCTTGCGTGGTTTCATGGATGGCTATCGGTGGCAAGGTGATGAAGATGATTATGAAGTCGTCTATGGGGGCCGGGCAAGAAATGAGGAAGGGCAGCAAGACAACCGCGGCGAGGGCGGGCGAGAAGACAAAGAATCTCCAGGACATGATCACGAAGTAGATGCAGTACACTGTCATCATGTAGAAGATGCCGGACATGATGATGAGGAAGATGTCGGAGCAGACGAAGGGCATGATCATTAAGATGAAGATGTCGGAGCAGACGACGATGGACCATCGATGGGCTGGGTGCAGGACCCTCATATTCAAGAGCTACTTCTCAAGCAGACGGATAACGCAAGAGCTGTCGCCCGAGAGAAAGCCAAGCTGGATCAACTGGAGATAGACGCGGTTACTCCATTGTATGAAGGTTGTAGGCCCGAGGATGCCCACCTGAAAGTAACGCTCATGGCTCTGGAGATGAAGGTAAAACACAAAATGACCGACGCATGCTTCGACGAGAACATGTCATTCTGGCACGAACGTCTTCCCAAGGGGAACAAGTGCCCGACCAGTTTCGAGGAGGCGAAGAAAATCGTGTGTCCTTTGGATTTACCGCACGTGAAATACCATGTGTGCATGAACAATTGCATCATTTATCGGGACGAGCACGCGGAGTCTACCATATGTCCGGTGTGCGGTGTCACTCGATACAAGAAGAGGAAGAAAGCTCCTCAAAAAGAGGTGTGGTACTTTCCGATCACTCCTCGTCTATAGTGGTATTTCGCGGACCATAAGGTAGCAAAGCTCCTGCGTTGGTATACAGATAGGGAGGAGAAGAAGCGAGAAGATGATGCAAATGATCCGGAGATAAATAAAAAAGACAAGATGCTGAGTCACCCTAAGGATGGGAGCCAATGGCAAGCGTTGACCTTCGAACACCAAGAATTTGGGAAGGATCCCAGGAACATCATGCTGGGCGCGAGCATCGATGGATTCAATCCGTTTGGCAGCCAGAGAAGTACACATAGCACCTGGCCTGTGTTTGTGTGGATGTACAACCTTCCCCCCTGGTTGTGCATGAAGAGGAAGTACATTCACATGAGTATGCTAATTGAAGGGCCGAAACAACTAGGGAACGACATCAATCTGTGTCTGGGGCTGCTGAAAGAGGAGCTAGACACGCCGTGGAAAACGCCAGCAATACGTGGGACGTTGCAGAGAAAGAATATTTCCCCATGAGAGCCGCACTGCTCAGGACGGTGCATGACTATCTCGGTTACGGATATGTCGCGGGGCAGGTGGTCCATAGATTTTCTGGATGCGTCAGGTGCATGGATGACACAACATATCGCCAGCTAGACAGAGATCCTGGGTCTTCGAAAACCATGTTCATGGGACATCGAAGGTGCCTTCGCGACGATGACTCAGGGAGGAAACACAAGGATCTGTTCGATGGTGAAACCGAACCCCGAAGACGCCCGCGTACGAGGAGCGGCGACGAAATAGATGAGCTGTTGAAAAATTGGAAAGATTGCCCATTGCCGGGAAAGAAGTGAAAGGTGCCAGAGCCGCTGCTGAAGGTATGGAAAACGAGGTCTGTTTTCTGGGACTTTCTGTACTGGAAGATCCACCATGTGCCTCACAGCCTTGATGTCATGCATATCATGAAGAATGTGTGCGAGAGTCTGCTTGGTATCCTGCTCAACATGCCAGAGAGGACCAACGATGGGCTGAAAGCAAGGGCAGACTTGAAATCAATGGGCATCAGGGAGGAGCTTCACGCTAATGAGGATGATGATGAGGTGAAGCAGGACACGAAAAGTCGTCGCAAAGGCAAAAAGGCCAAGAAGACTGGAAATGACTTCCCTCCCGCGTGCTTCACTCTAAGTCAGGAGGAGATCGATCAGTTTTTCACCTGCCTCGTAGGAGTAAAACTTCCTTACGGTTACGCGGGGAAGATAAGAAGATACCTAGACTCAGCGAAGCAGAAGTTCAGTAGGATGAAGTGTCACGACTATCACGTGCTGATGACGCAGATACTTCCAGTTGCAATCTGTGGGATCATGGACGCGCACGTCCATGAAACGCTATTTGGCCTATGCAACTTTTTCGACGTCATCTCTCGGAAGTCGGTTGGCGTGAGGCAACTCAGAAGGATATAGGAAGAGATCGTGGTGATACTATGCGAGCTTGAGATGTACTTCCCGCCTGCATTCTTCGACGTTATGGTGCATCTGCTAGTCCATATCGTGGAGGATATCATCGAACTCGGGCCGACGTTCCTGCACAACATGATGCCATTTGAAAGGATGAATGGTGTCATCAAAGGATACGTTCGCAACATGTCACGTCTAGAGGGAAGCATAGCCAGGGGCTTTATGACCGAAGAGTGCATCTCCTACTACATGAATTATCTAGGCATCGAGAACCCCGTTAGTCTGCCCGTCAACAGGCACCTCGGTAGGCTCGCTGGATGGGGTCACCGTGAGGGTCGCCGCGAAATGCATGTCGACTTCGAGGGTCGACTCGCCAACTTTGAAAGAGCAAACCTAGTCGCGCTACAACACATAGACGTGGTCGATCCTTGGGTGGTAGAGCACAAAACCTTTATTGAGAAGACGTACAATGACCGAGGCCAACAGAGGACGGGCGGAGATATAATCAAAGAGCACAACTCATGTTTCGCATGTTGGTTCAAGCAGAAGCTTCTGTCGTACCCTTTACATGAGGATTCTTCCGCCGAAGAACAACTCATATTCGCCTTGTCACAGGGCGCCGAGCACAACCTGATGACGTATGAGGCGTACGATATCAATGGCTACACATTCTACACTGAGGGAAAGGACATGAAGTGCGATGGTTATCAGAACTCCAGGGTAACGATGGAATCCTACACCGGTAACGACAAGGACAGATACTACGGAAGGATCAAGGAGATCTGGGAGCTGAGCTACGCTAGAGAGAAGGTCCCGATGTTCCGTGTCAGATGGGCCAAGAGCGTCATAAAAGAAGACCGGTACCACCATGGTTATACCCGAAGCCAAATCCAAGACCGCGGGCGCAAACGTCACCGCAAAAAATGAGCCATGGGTACTGGCTTCCCAAGTGGACCAATGCTTCTTCATTAACGACCCGTCAAAGCCCAGTCGTGTTGTCGTGAGGAGAGGCAAAAGGAAGATCATCGGAATGGATGGAGTCTCCAATGAGCAAGACTTCGACAAGTACGGCGACCCGAAGATGGAACATGACGACGACGATGAAGTACCAGCATACACCACAAGAAGAAGCAGGACCGCCCTACCTAAAGGACGTCCGTGCAAGAGAAGAACTCCATTTACGAAAAATAAGGGCAAGAAGATTGTGAACAAATAGCTAGCTAAGGTCGATTGTATTTAAATTGTAGCCTTCATTTCTCGATTGTATTTCATGGGCACTTTTTGAACTCATGATTATTTTTAAATTTCATGGGCACTTTTTGAATTCATGAATATTTTTTCAAATTTGATGATATTTTTTCATATTCAATATGAAAATATATTGAATATTCATGAGGAAACTCGATCTCGATCCCCCTCCATCTCGATTGCTATCCCCCCTCGCCAGATCCCCCTCGCCGCTGAGCACCCCCCGCTCCGCCGCCGCCGCCGACCCCCCAGACCATCCCCCGCTCCACCGTCGACGACGACCCCCCGCACAATCCCCCGCTCCACCGCCGACGACGACCCACCGCACCCCTCCCCCGCTCCACCGCCGCCGCCGACCCCCCGCACCCTCCCCAGCCCGCTCCACCGCCACCGAGCACCCCCCGTACCCTCCCCCGCTCCACTGCCGCCGCCGACCCTCCGCACCCTCCCTCGCTCCACCGCCGCCGCTGACCCCCCGCACCCTCCCTCGCTCCACCGTCACAAATGAATGCAACTAAAAATCCAAAAAAAACAAATTTGATTATATTTTCAAATAACAAATTTGATGATATTTTCAAATAACAAATTTGATGATATTTTTTCATATTCATAAATATTTTCAAATAACAAATTTGATGATATTTTTTAAAAAAATTATTACTGTTTCATATTCATATTCATTTTCTAAAAAATTATAAGATGCAACAAAAAATAATAATAATAAATTACTTATGGCGCATCGCTGGGTGGTGCGCCATTGCTATGCAAAAAAAAGTTACTTATGGCGCACCGCTGGCTGGTGCGCCATTGCTATCTAAAAAAAGATTTCTAATGGCGCACCACTCGGGGGTGCGCCATTGCTATCAAAAAAACATACTAATGGCGCACCGCTAGGGGGTGCGCCATTAGTAAGCTTCTCCCTAGCTAATTCGCCTGATCCCTTCGTCCCTCCCTCGCCAGATCTACTTCCCCCCCTCGCCACACCCACACGCCCCCTCCTTCCGCTGTGCGGTCGTTGTCCCCCAACGCCATAGCCGCGCCTCCGTGCTCCCCTCGCTCTGTCGCTGATCCCAGAAGCACCGCCGCGTCTCCCTTGTCCTCCCCGACGGCTCACGTGACCGGAAGAGCCCCGAAGCGTCGTCCCCGACCCCTTCTTCCTCTTTCGGCCGCGGAGATCACCGGCGACCCCATGCCGTTCCCAGCCCTCCCTAGTAAGCCCCCTACATCCCCTCCCCCGCGCCCCTCACTTCTCCGTGGCTAGGGTTCCAACGCCCCTCTGACTTCTTGGGCTTACCTCGAGCAGGGCCGCGTGCTAGGGTTCCAGCGCCGCCGCCGACCTCGCCGCCGCCGTCCCGGACCTCGCCCCCGTCCCCGAGGAGCAGCTGCGCTCCAACGACCAGCTCCAGCAAGACGAGGTACCTCCTCCTGAAACTCCGTGCTTCACCCTAAACTACTGCTGCTGTATCCTGAATTAAACTGCATTAAATGAACTGCTGTTGTATCATTTATGATGTTTTTCTGAAAATCTCCTTATCTTTGATCCAAGCAAACCTAGCTGATTTTTTTTGTAAATCTCCTAAAAACGCAACCCTTAAAAAATTCAGTGTTAAAGAATTTTTATGATTTTTGAGTAATCAAAACTCAGTGTAGAAATGGGTAGTTAGAAAGCAATTTGTGATTTATGTAGCCATTTTTTGTGACAAAAGTATGTGGTACTGCATATTTCACAAAAATACAGTTTGTGCCCTGACCTTGTTACGGATGCTCCAGCTGTTTGTACATGAGATAATCCACCAAATTTTGGTACTTCCATGTTGCTCCTAGTAGTAACCTGACAGCACAGCCATACTTAGACCTTCAGAAGGTCAATCTTCAGTTTACTTGACTTTTGAGCCTGCTAGTAGTAACTTGGCAACCATTCAAGGATGTCTTGGTTGTTCAGAGGCCATCAATTGTTGTTATGTGATGACCTGATTTCTTGTCTTCCAATGGCATTTGACATTGTGATGACCAACTCATTGATTTATCATACCCATACTAAACAAAGGTTAGGTTCAGAGATAGTGTTGCATTGTTGAGTTTTACTCCTTTTGATGTAGTAAATTTATTGACTGGTGTTTATCTTACCCTGTTCCATTGAGTAGTAAATCATTATTGGCTTGTATAGATGTCGACATGCTCCCTTTCTACTCATTTTGGAGAACCTGTTCTTCACTTCTAAGAGTTGTTGTATTGAATGGTAGTTCTCATCCATTGGGGTTTTGATTGACATGGCACATTTGCAATGGAGTTTTATATATCTTTAACCACTGTTCATTAACAGCAAGTCAACAACAACATCAGTAAAATTCAGTTAACAACAACATCAATAAAATTCAGTTAATTAACTAAAGAAGAGAAGAGAGAAAGTAGAGAGCAAGAGGAGTACTTGCATTAACTGAAACGTTTTACATTAAACTTGCAAGATTGCAGTACTCCCTAAAACTACTGCAAGCAAGAACTACTGTTGGAGGGCACTACTGTAGGGCAGAAGAGAAAGAGAAGAGAGAAGAGAAAAAAAAAGAGAACATATTCTCTGGTCAACTAAAACTTGCACTACTGCAATTTACTCCAGGGATACAATAGTTCTTTGCAAATTCTCTGCTCTACTCCACTGCATGCACTGCAATACACTACTCCACTGCATGTTTAATCAGTTAACAGAAAAAGGTACAAAACAAGCAAATGTAAGAAAAGAAGAGAGCTTGTATTGCCAGTACATCATCAGGAAGTTCACCAGAGATTTTCAAGTTAGAAAGACTCCCAGGGGTAGATGAAGAGAGAATATCATGAAGGAACAATTTAGTTTTAATTAATGGAAAAGTTGCATTTACTTGTAATTAAAGGAACAATTTTAGTTAATTATAAATATTCAATAGCAGCAGAGGCAAGCAGTAGTAGTAGCAGCAGATGCCAGCTTTTGATATGCATGCATGCATTCATTGCTTGTTTATATTCATTCTTGTAAACTGGACATGCTCATCTATCTATCTATCTACCTGCTTAAGTATGTATGTATGCATTGTATTTTTATTTCCTTTGGAAAGTAAAGTTTATTTCCTGGCTGGCTGGCACGATGGCTCATGGATCCCTCAGCTGCAGCTGCAGCTGGAGCTCAATCTGATCTCATCTGAAATGACTCTATAAATAGAGAGTGTAGTTAGTTACAGTGTATCAGAAATAGTTGTTGGATGCAGTTACTTGCATGCGCCAGGCTGATGAAAAAAACTTTATATATATTCATACTGATGTTGACTCTATAAATCATACTTATTGGACATGTTTTACGTGTTGATCCATCAATTGATCACATTGAGAAAGACTTGTAAATATGATGATCATCTTTTACAGAAAACAATTTTCAGCAAAGGTCATTTCTCTGACCATCGTGTTGTGATGATTTTGCGGTACCCCGAGAGGCCCTTGAGTTTGCTGGAATGTCGATTAACTTATGTTCCGGTAAATTCGGGTACTCCATATGTCCTATTTTCAACAAAGGTCAAGCTGAAATTTTCCGTGAATTTTAGCATGACTTTGCTAAAAATAGGACATATGGGGTACTTGCGAGTAATGCATGGGCCGGGGTATCTTAGTACTTAATTAAGTAGGATCAACTGCCCTCGCTGACAAACCCTAAATGATGAAAACTTAACTTAGCATTTAGGGTGCCTCAGCGTCGACAAACCCTAAATTATAAAACCTTGTCTTTTAGGGTGCGTCGGTGTCGATAAAAACCTAAATGATGAAAACTTAGGCTTTTAGGGTGCCTCGGCGTCGACAAACCCTAAATGATAAAAGCTTAGCTTTTAGGATGCCTCGGTGTCGACAAACCCTAAATGATGAGACCATGATCTTGTTCCTTGACAATAACCAACTTTTTGACCAAACTTTTTTCCTATTTAGAGCGAAACATGGCCCACAACAATGAGGCCGGCAGTTCAGGCAAGCAATTCTGGGAGCTGTCCCAGGAGATGGAGGAAGAACCTCACCGCTATGAGGACGCCACGGAAGACACCGATCCTGACTACACAACCCCTAGTGGCGTCGGGGATGACACCACTGATGGTGCCGCCGAGGATGCCACCACTGATGATGGCAGCGCACGCACAGATGGCAGCCAACCGAAGAGGCAACGGAAGGACCGGCGCCCGATAGTGCTCGGCACCGTCAAGGAGGAATTTACTGAAGTGAACTCCGACAGGCATCCAATGGCGCCCAAAGAATTAGCCAAGGGGTACTCAGTTCAGCTCGGGTGCATTCTCCGGAGCACCGTCTCGATCAACACCGTGAACCTAAGGCATAAGGGCCGAGGGAATTTGCGCAGCCTCCTCTTCACGAAGCTGCACGAACGATACAAGTTCCCCGCTGACTTTGCAAACACACGCCTCTCAGGGAATAAAGTGAACAGTGCCGCCCTCACGAGGATCAGCACGGCCCTGTCTACTTGGAGAAGCACGGTGAAGAAAATGATTGACAAAGGTGATAGTTATGAGAAGATCAAGGCGAAAAATCCTTCGATAAGCGAAGATGACTACAAGGTGTTCAAGATCAAGTGCGAGAGCAGCGCAACCGTGGAAGCAAGTCAGTGGGGGAATGAAATGCAAGAGTTAAACTTAGGGGTCCACCAACTTGGTCCCGACGGTTATAGAGTGGCGGAGCCTATATGGGACAAGGAGGACGCGGAGCGTGCCGAGCAAGGCCTACCGCCCCGCTTCAAGAAATACCGTGACAAGCAGACCAGGAACTATGTCAGGGCCCGGTACAAGGAGGACCCGGTAACAAAGGAGCTTACCATGGATCCGAAGACCAAGGCCCTTGAGCTTGTTCTTGTAAGGAATACACCCCCGCGTAATTAGCTCCATATGGTCGCATTCTAATTAATGAAGCCAAATTTCTAAATGGTTCACATTCCATTCGCAAGAGACTGAAAGCATTAGCGCGGGATCGTCTCAGAGCTCCCCATGGGACAACACTCTAAATAGGATGTGGAACATAATGAAAAACAAGGATAAGCTCAGTAAGCCGTCGTCAGCTGGTCGTGTGGCCGGCAAAGGCTTGTCCACAAAATGGTCGTCATACTATACCGCCGGTGGGCAAAAGGAGAAAAAGACCAGATCGGTAAGCCAGCCGCACGAGGTTCAAGAACTCAAGGCACAAGTGGCGCGGATTCCAGAGATTGTCCAAGAGCAAGTGCAACAACAACTGGGAACGACGCTCACCGCCATGGTGCCTACCTTGAATTAGGGGCTGACGACGTGGATTGCGGGCGGCCAACAGGGGCCGCCCCGAGTTCCCAGCTTCACGGCCAGTAACTCGCACAACGCGCAGGCGGCGCGGTGTCTCCGGCCGAGGCGGTATTCGTGTCTCCGGCGCCGGCACGGGCATTGGAGCTTAATGCACCCGGGTGTACGCCGGCTGGCACCTAGCCAGCAAGCGGCCCCTCCGTCAGTTGCACGTCCGCCGTTGGCGGTGCCTCGACATTAGCCGAGCTTGACGCCATCACAGTAACTAAGCCTCTCTGCCTATGACTTCATCTCCTTGCCTTTGACTAGGCATCCCTGACGCCCTACATGCTTTTGCAGGGCACCGCCGAGTTTCCATGCACTCTCTTGCACTTCGTGGGCGGCGAGTTGATCGATGTCGCCAAGGGCAGAATCGTTCAACCGGGCAACCCCGTGTTCCACGGTAATCCGATGCCACCCACCGTGTATAGGGTTGAACTGGTTCGGGTGCTGCCAGGTTGCGACGAGTTGTTACCTCCAATTCGACCCGCTGGGGCCGACGAAGATGATGTGATGACCCTCAGCACCTGCCTAAGCTGGCCCCCGCTTTGGCCGAAGAGCCAGATTCGTTTGGGGGCGGGGGACACCACGCCACAGACAACACCGCCAGTCGTGCCGGCGCCAAGCCATGGCAAGACCGCGGCAACGCTACCGGACATGCTGGACATCCCTATGGCACAGGATCCGGACATGCATATGGCACAGGATCCGGACGATGACGACAACGACGATGGTACATTTACCAACGTCGTTAAGTACTTTGCCAAACATGGGTACAATGACGAATTCCGCGGGCCTCCTTCTCAAGAACACAACCCTGAAAAAGACGACCACGATCTAGCTGGTACCGCGAAGAAACCCAATTACAACAGGCGTCGTCTAGCATCCAGTTCTCAGGAGACGCCTCCAGCTGCCGCCTTCACCAAGCCTCAGATAGCCGAGGTGCGAAATATTATCAGCCCCAACACACTCAAGAAGGTGGTCTCTAGCAGAACTCGATCCCATTACAGTAGATGAAGAAGAAGGGACAGAAACGAAAGAATAACAAGGGCGGTGCAAGCCAGCCAGAACCGAGTATGATCTGTCCTCAGGACGGGCCACCTTTCACCTAAGGATATCTTGAGGAGGGTGCATGTGGCGGGTAGGGCGATGCTACATACTAATCTGCTCAATGCTGCAACCAGTGCTGTGTGGAGTCTGCATGATAGTGTTCTTTCTTTGGAGAAGCGGCGTCTCTCCCAGAATGATGTGGCATACCCGGTTTTCATGGCCAAGGTGCCAGAGGGCAAGAGCTTTGTGGATAGCACCATCGGGGGTACGATCGTCCTCTGGTTTGATGACATCTTCGCTATGTTTAACCTTCATCCGCTGCACTACACCTTCGTTCGGCTATTTTTGCTGAGTATGGAGATGCGGATCATTAGAGATAAGACCCCGGACATCAGGATAGTCGACCCCTTCTACATGCGTGCCAAGATCTTGGGCAGCGGTGGGGACCGGCAAGTCACGAGTTCACACCTCGAAGGCGTCATTCTGGCAAACCCAGATAAGGATAACTTCCTCGTGCCTTACTTTCCTGAGTGAGTCATCCCCTCACCGCCCCGTAACATATGATTTCTTAGATTTCAATCATTCTTTTTTTTCTAACATTCCGTGTTTTGTGCAGTGACACACATTGCACACTCATCCTCTTAAGCCTGAAATATTCCATGGCCACATATTTCGACCCAGACCGTGAGTCGAAGATAGACTACACAAATATCAAGAAAGTTCTTGATGATGCTCTCCCCGGCTATGCCAGATCTAGAGGCACCTTCAAGATGCTAGTTCATAGGTACGGAAAGCACGTGTTCACCCACAATACGATGTTCTCCTGCGTCAGGCAGCTGCCTGGCGGTCAGAAGGATGCCTACTATGCCCTCCATCACATGCAGGCGATTGTACGTGACCATAATCACCTTCTTCTACCAAATAATCTCAAATATTTGGCCACACGCTTGTCGGCAATCCAGGATGTGGACATCAGACAAGAATTATTTCGCATCCAGTCAGAGTTTGCAGAAATCATCCATTAAGATCTCCTTCGTACCTCGGGGCAGTTCTACCATAGAACGCTACAAATGTTGGCTGACGACGCCCGCAATTTCATGACCATCACGAAAGATGGCAGCTTCATCCACGCTCTGGTCCCATGAGTCGAGTCAAAAGTAGTGATACTATGTAGTTCTGAATTGTTGATTGGCTTATGTTGTAATATTAAACATTAATGAACTTGTATGTCTCTTTGGTTTGGACAGTCGTTCAACTTATATGTAATCGATGCTATTTATTAGTAGGACCATGAATCGTGCTATTAATGTGTTGCTTTTCTCTTTCGATCCTTTTGTTGCATACTTATATATTGCTTATGTATTGTCTATGAATTGTTACTAACATTTTGTTTGGCTAGTGCATAGAGATGCCGTCATATGTCATGTACAAGGGTAAGGTTCCCGGAGTCTACGACGACTAGGAGGAGTGTTCGAGACAGGTTCACCGTTTCAGCGGTAACAATTACAAAGGGTACACCACTAGGGCGGAGGTGGAAGTTAGATACGCGCGCTATCTAGCGGGAGAGAGGAGGGAGCGTTGGAGGAACCGGATGAAGACTAGTTTCATCGCGATTATGATCATTGTGATGACCGCAGCTCCCTTCTATGTGATGGTAGTTTAGATGATCGATATCGACTTGTAATGTGAAGACAAACTCGCTACTCGCGGTTTTGAGACTTGCAATGTTCTAACTTTGTTCGGTATTTTAAATTCGGAGACTAATATGATGAATTGTATTCGGAGACTAATCTTCTATTGTATTCGATAAATCTGCTGTTTATATGTTGTGCTCTCTATATTATGTGCAGTAATATGTTTTGTAACCTATGCAAATATCAGAAAAAAAAATCCCTAATATTCATACTAATGGCGCACCACTCAGCGCACTAATGGCGTACTATAGAAAGGACACTAATGGCGCATCATCCCCTAGTGCGCCATTAGTAAGCCAAAGCACATGGCTAAATATGCCCCCCTGGGAGGCATACTAATGGCGCACTATGGGCTATACTAATGGAGCACTGCCTGGTGCGCCATTATTATACCAGATACTAATGGCGCACCTATGGTGCGCCACTAGTGAAAAATTCTAATGGCGTGGTGCTAGTGGTGCACCTGTAGTGCGCCATTAGTAGGCAAAACAGGTGCGCCACTAGTAGGCCTTTTCCTAGTAGTGCAGGTTACAGACAAAGTGGCCAGCCCCCCGCTAACTCCTTTTTACCAAAGGCTACTGCGACCATTCTGACTGAAGCAGCGTTGGGTCAGGAATGGGAGCACCTAATTCTAAGAGCGGCGAGGTTTGCTAATGCATAAGTTATAGCTTACAAAACACCAATGGAAAAGAGGTAAAACTTATCTGTTTGGCTTGCGGGGGATCGCAGTGCCGGGCAATATTCTCAACTCCTTGTTGAAGCCAAGTCCATGGTAAGGACCTACAGCTTCATGTAGATGAGAATGAAAATGCTTATGAAGTGATCTAGAATGCTCATGCATGCATGCAATCTAGGTTGGGGCCCCCCCTACAACACTTCTTTATTTTTTCTTGCACGGGGTCATCGCCCCGGCTTTTTACAAGGGGTTACATGCAGATGAGGCAAGGCCTGTACAAATGGGTGGTTGTCGGGCAGGGCCCGGAAGGCTCGCACCTTACGGGTAGAACTTGCGAAGATGCTCAATATTCCATGAGTTTTGCAATAGAGTGCCATCTCTGGTCTCCAGACGGACTACGCCAGGTCTAGTGAATCGTACTCCCGGTAAGGGCCTTCCCACTTCGGTAACAACTTGTGTGTACACTTGGCGGAATGAATGCGCCTAAGGACAAGGTCACCTTCCTCAAAACACCAGGCATGAACCCTACAGCTATGATAGCAACGTAGGGCTTGCTGATAGTGTGCAACAGGCATAGCAGCCGAGAGATGGTTCTCCTCGAGTAGCACAACATCGTCACGCAGGTGCTGATCTTGCATGATTTCATCGTAAGCAAGTACTCGAGGGGGCTCGTAAATGAGTTCCGTGGGGATAACTGCTTCTGCCCCATAGACCATGGAGATGGGAGTCTGCCCGATAGCTCGGTTAGGTGTCGTTCTGAGGGACCAGAGAACTACCGGCAGCTCCTTGATCCACTGCCTGTCGTGCCTCTGCAGCATATCAAAGGTTCTTGTCTTGAGTCCGTGTGTCACTTCAGCGTTCGCCCTCTCAGCTTGTCCATTGCTCCAGGGGTGTACCACAGAGGTGAATGAGATCTTGCATCCAAGGCCATGAACATATTGCATGAAGCCGTGACTCGTGAACTGCGTGTCGTTGTTGGTGATGATCCTTGCAGGAACTCCAAAACGACACACCATATCTTTCCAGAACTTGATAGCTAACAGAGCAGTCACCTTTCTCACGGTAGTCACTTCCAGCCACTTTGTAAACTCGTCGATGACAGCGAAAAAGAATTCAAAGCCCCCGATTGCTTGGGGGAAGGGGCCGAGGATATCGAGCCCCCAGTCCAAAAATGGCCATGATCAAGGGATTGTCTGAAGCGCTTGGGCAGGCAGGTGTTTTTTCTTGGAATGGAACTAGCAGGCTTCACACTTAGTGACTAGCTCGACTACATCTTGGAGGGCTGTGGGACAATAGAATCCTTGCCGGAATGCTTTCCCAACAAACGCCCTTGATCCAATGTGGGATCCGAACATTCCTTTGTGTATCTCAGCCAGCAGTTCCTTTCCTTCTTCACGGCAGACACACTTCAATTTCACACTATTGGGCCTCCTACAATACAAAGTGTCATCAACAAACTGATACATACTGGCCCTCCAGGCTACTTTTTCAGCTTTGTCTTGGTTTCCAGGAAGCTCTCCGGTTTGGAGGAAGCGGACAGTGTGCCTTGCCCAAGTTCAAGCCTGTGGCTCAGCAACAAGGACTAGCGGCACCTCCTTTGCTGCGGGAGCACCATTCTTGCACGCGGGGTCCATGGACCCGGCTGGAGGGGTGATCCGGTAGGCTGCGAAGAGTTGTTTCCGGCAAGGTCTTTGCAAGTAGAGGATGGCTCTACCGGGATAGGCTTTCCGGTGTCCAACTTTCTCCTCTTCCAGGCCATTGTTGCTCGGATACGGAGGGCTGAGTAAGACGGAGAACAAAAGTCCCTTGTTCCACAGGAAGCTTCTGCGCAACACACTTTGACAGATGATCAGGTATGCTATTTTCCGCACGGGGTACATACCATGTTCACAATCTGTCAAAGTGCTCCTCCAATCTTCTCACTTCCTCTACGTATGCCTCCATTAATGGACTTTGGTAATCCTTGTTAACTTGTCTCACCACCAGTTGTGAATCTCCTCGAATGATCATAATTCCCAGTTCTACTGCGATCATGAGCCCGCCAAGGAGCCCTTCAAACTCTGTTGTGTTGTTGGTTGCTTCTTCCCGGGCAAAATGCATCTGGACGACATACTTCAAGTGCTCCCTGGAGGGGGCGACAAGAAGCATGCCAACCCCTGCATCTTGTAGGGAAAAAGCACCATCAAAATACATAATCCATTCTTGGGATGATTCCTTGCCGGGGATAATTTTCTCTATCACTTCCTCATCAGGGGTTGGAGTCCATTCTGCAATAAACTCTACCAATGCCCTGCTCTGGACAATTGATATGCTCTCAAACTTCAAACCACAGCTGGATAGCTCCAAAGCCCATTCCATGATTCTGCCGGTAGCCTCAGGGTTTCGGAGTATTTGTTGCAACGGGAAACGAGTAACAACCATGATCTCATGGGCTTGGAAGTAGTGGTGCAGTTTCCTTGAGGCCATGATGGGACCAAAAATCAATTTTTGCACGCCAGAGTACCTCGATCTAGCCCCCTGTAATAAGGAGCTGACGAAGTACACTGGGCTCTGCACCACTTTCTTCCTTGCCATGTCCTTGGGGTTGTCATCATTGTCGTGCTCGTTGCTGTTCTGATCCTTATCTGGCCCTACCGGCCTCTTTTCACTCTCTTTCTCATTCACTTCTTGATGTGCTACCAGGGCTGCACTGACCACTAGGTTGGTTGCCGCTAAGTATAGCAACAATGGCTCCCAGGGTTTAGGTGCAACCAGGGTAGGCACAAAGGACAGGTAGGCCTTCAACTCTTGCAAAGTTGTGTTTGCTTCAGGGGTCCACTTCATAGGACCTGCCTTCTTCAAAATCTTGAAGAATGGCAGGGCACGCTCGGCAGACTTGGAGGTGAATCTGCTTAGCGCGGAAACACATCCCGTCAGGTGCCTTACATCCTTAACTGTCCTTGGCGCTTGGATCTGCTCAATAGCCTTGATCTTGTTGTTATTAGCTTCGACTCCCCTGTGGGACACAAAGTATCCAAGTAGCTTGCCGGAGAGGATGCCAAACACACACTTCTCTGGGTTTAGCTTCAAGTTGATCTTGCGTAGGTTTGCAAACGTCTCCTCCAAATCCCGGATGATGGTTGCTCTATCCTTGGTTTTGACCACAATGTCATCCATATAAGCCTCAATATTTCTGTGCAGCTGAGGTTCAAAACCAATCTTGACTGCTTGCAAAGGTGGACCCGACACTCTTTAATCCTAATGGCATGTGGACAAAGCAGTACGTACCACATGGAGTGATGAATGATGTCTTCTCCTCATCTTCTTTGGACATGAAGATCTGGTGGTATCCATAATAGGTGTCCAGAAATGAGAGCAAATCACAAGCTGAAGTGGAATGCACTATCTGATCAATACGTGACAAGGGAAATGGGTCCTTCGAGCAAGCCTTGTTGAGATCCGTGAAATCAATGCACAACCTCCACTTCTCGTTTGCCTTCAGGACCACCAGTAGGTTTGCTAGCCAAGTGGGATGTAGCACTCCTCTGACCAAACCAGCTGCCTCAAGTTTCTTGATCTCCTCTGCGATAAACTGATGCATCTCCAAGGCCTGCTTCCGGACTTTCTGCTTAACAGGTCTGGCGTGTGGGCAGACAACAAGGTGGTGCTCGATTACCTCCCTGGGAACACCGGGGATACACTAGTGCAGGATGCTGCTAACGAGACACTACGATCAGAGACCCTTCGAGAAACTGTGGACGATGCTATAATCGCAAACGGTGGTGTCAGAGAACCGTTAAAAATGTCCAAAACGTGTGCGATGATGGATGCATCAAACACGGTTCAGATTTTAGTTGCATGTGCGATGCAGGGCATACTGTTCAGTTCAATTAACTGTTTGCGATGAGGAGTAACAAAAGAAACGGGCATCCAGATGAAGGCGTGTGCGATACACATCATATGGTTCACTAGAATGAACTGTTTTTGATTAGGCAACACAAAAGAAATGGTCAGCCAGATCAAGGTGTGTGCGATATACAACATGTGGTTCACTTGGATGAACTGTTTTTGTTGAGACAAGAGAACATAAACGGTTCAACATAACAAGATGTGTGTGATATGCGGCAAACAGGTCTGTAATCAGAAATGTGTGAGAAGATCGATAATAACACAGACGATTGCTGCTAATAAGACGTGTGTGCTCTGCGATGGGATTGCATACAAAACAACAACATATATATTACATGCATGATTAAACAAATTAAACATCCAATTACATAGGTGGCTACTACAACCATGGCATTTGCACACACCAAAGTAAACTATTACATGCATAATTTCATAGGTGGCTACTACACACATGACACTTCCACACACCAATAAAGTAAACTATATATTACATGCATGATTAACTAGCATAAACGATCATCTCATCATCATCTACTTCTTTTGATGCTTGCTCTGCTTGTGGCTCGATCCGGGCTTGCAGATTTGGGTAACGAGGCACTTCCTCATGTCAGCGATCCTCCTATGCAACTCGTAGCATGTGTACACGCTCTTGGTCGCGAGCCTGAGGTGAGGTTCATCCTGTCCCGGCATCCAGGCCCTGTGCCAGGATACGGCACTTGTTCTCTGGGCATCCTGCTTCATCTTTTCGTAGTAGGGGTCGATGATGGCCGAGGTGAGTTCGACCATGAAGTCCTTCTTCGAGCTGCCCCAGACCCTGTAGTGGTCATGGATTTCGACAAGGTTCTCGCAGGCCAAGCCCATAACATTGAGCGCTTTTACATCGTCGGTGGTTTCCACCGTGGCAAACTTGTAGTCAGTGCTGTTGACAAACCTGTTGAAATGGTTGCAAGGCTCTCTGGCCATGTAGTAGTGGTATACGAGGACATGATGGCACACGCACAACTGGGTGATGGAAACCTTCTGATATATGCCGGGACTACCATTGGTGTACTTGTCTCCAGCAACCGACTACTCAACGGTGTTGATGTAGTCGTCCACCACGGCCGGGTCAATTGTGTACACCACTGAGAGATCTGTCTCCCTCGCGTGGGTCTCCACTTTATGCTTGCCGAACTCCATTGGAGCGCCGCTAGACATCCCCTCTCCATGTGTCATCATGGGTGTGCTTGTTGTGTTGTGGGGTGCGATCGAAAGATTGAAGAGACTAAGGTTATAATGGCCGCGGGAATTAAAGGCGAGGCCAGACGCCACGTCCTAATGGCAGTTCTAATTTGCAGCGCGTAATTCCATCATGCCGCAGGTAACTACATCGCGTGGCAAAGCGCGGGGCGCAACCGCATGCATATGGGGCCCCTGATGTGATCGTGCGCAGGCCCAAGAGCTGGCAGAGCGCGCGCGGAGGGACGCAAACAATGCGCTCCGTGGTCGCCTCAACGGCGATCAACCATATATATGCATATAGCAGTTGAACACGCAAGGAAAAGCTGATCACAACCCGAGCACGCTGACGAACGCGAGCAGAGCGCCGCGGCGCCTAACGGCAAGCACAACACGCTGCGGCGCCTAACGGCGAGCAGAGCCTGCTGAGGGATGCGAGCAGAGGCCAGCGCCGTGTGTGTTGTGGGAAAACGCTTGCTGGTATATAACCTTAAATGTAACCAGCAAAATGATAATGCATGTTACAAAAGTTATATAACTGGAAACTATGTTCAAATACGCATCCGACGATATAATCTTTGGCGACATGAATTCATATTTTATTAATTAAATCCTACTTATAATGCAGGACGGGCGTATAGTAGTTAAATAAATCGCAAACGTTTTTTCATTAAACATATGTGTACGTGTCCTTTTGTCCTTCTCTCGCACGTCTTGTCACCCCGCTGCCGCACACGGTTCGAGCGCAAGCTGAGTAGTGCGCGGGGGCGTTCTTTTGGTCAAACGGTGCTAAGCCCGTTCCTGCGCAAGCTTCCCGCCCGACTCGGTGAAATCCCCCAAAATCCCAATGCTTATCAGCCTACTATATAAACCCTCACGGCCGGCGAGTCCTGCGTCGCATTTTTCCCTCCCTCCCTATAGCTTATCTCGTTTGCTTCTCCCAAAATCGTCAATGGCAGTGGACCGTCATTGAGGCTCAGCCACTCTGCTATCATCAGAGAACAGCTCCAGCTGGTAGGATACACCACGGCGGCGGCGCAGTCCCCAACGTCGTGTAGTGCCCGCGGCGTCCCAGTTGGGTGTGCGCGGAACACGCACCACACGCTCGGCCGTCGGTGCCCGTCGGCAGTTGTTGCCGGCCGCCATTGCCGCCACAGCTCCGTGAAAAGCCAGGGCCATCTCCCGCTCCGCCGCCATGGCCATCACCCCACTGCCGGCCACCGCAGCCATAACCCGCTTCGCCACCGCGTCCCAAAGGTGGGAGGTGGTGGTCGCGACAGCCACCCCATCGTTGTCCGCCGTGGCTGCTAGCCCACAATCGAGCGCCGGGATCATCACCCACTCTGCCACCGCCGCCCACAGGAGGGAGGCAGAGGTGGAGGCCCACACGTGCGATAGTGACCTTGCGCGCTACATCGAGTTCCTACGGGAGGAGGAGGAGTGCCTCGTTGAGCACACAAAGAGCCTTACCACCGTCGTGGCCGTGGCACACGTCGACGCAGAGGCGAGGAATCAAGAGATCTACAAGGAGAACCACCACTTCGAGAGGGGTCGTCTGGTGCGGTAGAGGGCGTTCGAGGTGAGCGTCGCTGAAGGTGCGGCAGCGGCAGGCACCGTATTGCAGTTTTCCAGCTCGTTGGTAGCCTCCTCGTCCTCTTCCTCTGACTGAGCACGCTCGGCAGAGGAGAGGCTGCCGGAAGTAGTACAAATCCCCTCCGTAGTACTCAGTTCATCTGGCTATAGATGTCGTGGAACTGTACAACATACTTAAAATTAGCTAGTATATATAGTTGAACTAGCTATTTCAGTACGTGGTTGGCTACAATTGGGGAAAAGTTTGGTTGGTTCAGCTATACAGTTGAACTGTTTGTATAAATTAAGCACGACTGCTTAATCTATGAACGAAATCTATGCTTAATTACTAAATTTCAGTTGCAAAAATTAGATAGTGCTAGTGATTTTGAGCTGCATATTTTGACAAATCGCAGTGTTACAAGGATTGACAAATGGCAATGTTACTAGATCAACAAATGTCGATCTTTCTAGTTTGACAAATGGCAATATACCCAATATGACAGATGCAAATCTTACCAAATTGTCTCTACGTGGTTGCACGCGGGTCATCCAAAAAAACCGTTTGCGTTGAAGGGAGGTAGAAATCCTGCTTGCCAAATTTTCTCTTGGCTTAGCACCGAAGTCTTGCTTTGCATACCTTACTCAATCTGAACCATTTGCATTGAAGAGATGCACAAATCCTGCGCAGCGAATTTTCCCTTGGCTTACTGCGGAAGACCATAGCTCTCACCCTGCATACATGTGTTCTATCTAAAACGTTTACGATGAACAGTTGCACAAATCCTGCTTGGCATATTTTCCCGTGGCTTGCTGGGGAAGCTGTCAGTGTACATACGGGTGTTTTATCTAAAATGTTTGCGATGTTAGAGTGGTACCTAGTTGTTGCAAACTGCCTTTGTTGACTGTTATTCGAGTGCGCCTTCTCTCAAACTAGACATGAAAATTACCATAGCATGTCAGGTGCCATTCCATGATAGCATGCCAAGTTTCATGAATTTCAGATGAGTTTTGGATTTACTAGAATTTAAAAACAAAGTATCTCAACGTTTTGTCGGCAATCAATAGTGCTGGTGTTTGAAATTCATTCCCATATCTTGCATGGGACCTAAGAATGCACCCAAGGACACATATTTGATTTTTCAACAAATTTATATGCACTTGAGCTTGTGCATGTAGTTCAAATTTGAATTATGCACATAAAATGCCTAGAAAACCCAGTTAATATGTTAAAATGTCCAAACGAACCCCCAAAAATTCCAAAATTGAACACAACACTCCTGTTGTTCTATGTTGACACTATAACTTTTTTGAAAACAATAACAGGCAACGGGTATTGTTTCGTCCCCAAAGGTGGCACGTTCCCTACCGAAACCATCAAGCTTGTTGTGAGAAGCTCTGGTTTGTGAGAAGCTTATACCGAAACCTGCCCCAAATGGGACAAAAAATTTACCATGGCATGTCGAGTGCCACTCCATGATAGCATGCCAGGTTTCATGAATTTCAGACGATTTTTGGATTTACTAGAATTAAAAAACCAGGTATCTCAATGTTTGCGGCTGAGTGATGGTGGCAGGGTGTTTGACATTCATTCTCATTTCTTGCATTGGACCTAAGCATGCAACCAAGGACACATATTTGAATTTTCAACCAATTTATATGCATTAGAGCATCTACATGTAGTTCAAATTTGAATTTTGCACATAATGCATTGAAAACTCAATTAATGCATAAGAAATGTGCTAACGAACCCCAAAAATTCCAAAATCTAACACAACACTCATGTTGTTCTATGTTGAAAATTTAAATCAAGAAGAGGCAACGGCTATCGTTTCATCCGGAAAGGTGAAACTTTCCCAACCGAAACCATTAGGCTTGTTGTGAGAAGCTCTGGTTTGTGAGAAGCTTATATCCAAACCTGCCCCAAATTGGACAAATATTTTACGACGGCATGTTGATGCCGCTCCATGATAGCATGCCATGTTTCATGAATTACAGACGAGTTTTGGATTTACTAGAATTTAAAAATCAGGTATCTCAATGATTGTGGTTGAGTGACGGTGGCAGGGTGTTTGACATTCATTCCCATTTCTTGCATGGGACCTAAGCATGCAATCAAAGAGACATATTTGAATTTTCAACCAATTTATATGCATTAGAGCATGTGCATGTAGTTCAAATTTGAATTATGCACATAAAATGCCTAGAAAACCTAGTTAATCTATGAAAATGTCCAAACGAACCCCAAAAAATTCCAAAATTAAACACAACACTCCTATTGTTCTATGTTGACACTAGAAATTTTTTGAAAGCAATAACAGGCAACGGGTGTGGTTTCGTCCCCAAAGGTGGCACGTTCCCTACCGAAACCATCAAGCTTGTTGTGAGAAGCTTATACCCAAACCTGCCCCAAATGGGAAAAAAATTACCATGGCATGTTGGGTGCCATTCCATGATAGCATGCCAGGTTTCATGAATTTCAGATGAGTTTTGATTTACTAGAATTTAAAAACTAGGTATCTCAATGTTTGCGGCCGAGTGACGGTGGCAGGGTGTTTGACATTCATTCCAATTTCTTGCATGGGACCTAAGCACGCAACGAAAGACACATATTTCAATTTTCAACCAATTTATATGCATTAGAGCAAGTGCATGTAGTTCAAATTCGAATTATGCATACAAATTCATTAAAAACTCCATTAGTGCATAAGAAATGTGCTAACGAACCCCAAAAATTCCAAAATTTAACACAACACTCAGGTTGTTCTATGTTGGCATTAGAGAGAAGGATTTAATCACGAAGAGGCAACGACCATCGTTTCGTCCAGAAAGGTGAAATGTTCCCTACCGAAACCATCAGGCTTGTTGTGAGAAGCTTTGGTTTGTGAGAAGCTCATACCCAAACCTGCCCCAACAAGGACTAAAAATTTACGATAGCATGTTGATGCTACTCCATGATAGCATGCCATGTTTCATGAATTATAGACGAGTTTTGGATTTACTAGAATTTAAAAATCAGGTATCTCAATGTTTGGGGCCGAGTGATGGTGGCAGGGTATTTGACATTCATTCCCATTTCTTGCATGGGACCTAAGCATGCAACCAAGGAGACAGATTTGAATATTCAACCAATTTATATGCATTAGAGCATGTGCATGTAGTTCAAATTTGAATTATGCACAAAAATGCATTGAAAGGTCAATTAATGCATAAGAATGTCCAAACGAACCCCAAAAAATTCCAAAATTTAACACAACACTCCTGTTGTTCTATGTTGACACTAGAGAAAAAATTGAAATCAAGAAGAGTTAACTGATATCGTTTCATCCAGAAGGTGAAACGTCCCTACCGTAACTATGAGGCTTGTTGCGAGAAGCTCTGGTTTGTGAGAAGCTTATACCCCAACCTGCCCCAAATGGGACAATATTTTTACCACTGCATGTTGCTGCCGTTCCATGATAGCATGTCAAGTTTCATGAATTTCAAGAGTTATTGATTTATTAGAATTTTAAAACCATGTATCTCAATATTAGCGGCCGAGCGACGGTGGCAAAGGTGTCTGACATTCATTCCCATTTCTTGCATGGGACATAAGGTTGCAACCAAGGACACACATTTGATTTTTCAACCCCTTTAAATGCACTGGAGCATGTGCATGTAGTTCACATTTGAATTATGCACATGAATGCATAGAAAACTCAGTTAATGTATAAAAATGTCCATGTGAACCCCGAAATATCCCAAAAAGTTACAAACACTCATGTTGTTCTATGTTGACACGAGAAAAAAATTGAAAGTAAGAAGATGCAACAAATATCGTTTCGTCCCCCAAGGTGGCACGTTCCCTACTGAAACCATCATGCTTGTTGTGAGAGAAGCTTTGGTTTGCGAGAAGCTTATACCATAACCTGGCCCAAATGGGACAATGTTTTTTTACCCCAGCATCTTGATGTCGTTCCATGATAGCATGCCAAGGTTCATGAATTTCAAATGAGTTTTGTATTTGCTAGAATTACAAAAGCAAGCACCTCAACGTTTGCCGGAGAGCCACAATGTCGTGGTGTTTGAAATTCATCCCCATTTCTTGAATGGGACGTAAGCATCAACCCATGGACACGTATATCATTTTAGGGCCCATTTTGGTGCACCGGAGCATGTGCATGTGGTTTAATTTTGAATTGTGCACCTGAAATGCCTAGAAAACCAAGTTACCGTATAAAAATGTCCAAACGAACCCTGAATAATTCCAATTTTTTTGACGACACACCTATAGTTGCATGTTCACTACAGATAGAAGTTCTAGCAATTCAAACACCATCCTTTGTAGCTGTGACCCCATTATGTAATTCAAATCAAGATGAAAAATCAAGTAGATCCCACACAGTTTATTATCACCAACCGTGTGAGATGCAGTACAAAATATCCTAGAGCACCGTTGGTGTATAGTACGCCTATGGCTTACGCGAGAAGGTTCGTCGGCTACAGTCCATAGCCGGTGTGTCAAGCACACTAGCTCGCTCCCCAAATATCATTTCATTGTTCAATCGTCGCCGGTGCAAGATGGGGACATGGACAGTCCAAGCTATCTGAATCGTTTGTGATGTTCACATATCGTACACAGTTCTGAATAAGGGACCATGTGTGCTTACACTTTGCGCGCCAGCTTTTCCGCTGACGCGATTCCAAATTTTCTGCTTTCGCGGAAATATCTACCTCCCCGCCCCTCCCCCTTACCAAAAGACACATTTCCCCAGTTTCTGCCTTCCATTCCAAGTTGAAACCTTCACTCCTTGCTTGCAGTGCCGCCCCCCTCGCTGGCGACCCTCCTTTGTGCTGCTCGGCCTCGCCTATCCAGGCAGATAATCCACACCGGACCCCCATCTTCCTCCTCCTTCCACATCCCACATGCTCCGGCTGCCGGCGTGAGCGCGACACCTTCCACCCAAATCACCAACCCCTCCGGCAAATAAGCGCCGCCCTAAGCCATGGTGCATGCAGTATAGCCAGGATCTCAAGGAGCATTTGGCAGCAGAGAAGCAAATCGCGGCCGCACGCGCAGATGAGCTCGCGATGGCTGCCATTCGTACCGACCCCCAGATCTTGGAGGAGCACGTTGCCATTTGCTAGCTACGCCAGTTAAACATGGTCGGTTTACCCGTTGCATGTGCCGCTCCTACCTTTCCTCAACAAATTCTAGTGAATTGTGCTATCTACTTTTACCATGGAATCTTTTGCTCTAGTGTATATGTTCTATATGTCGTGCAATGTTGTGACGCCCCCGATTTAATCGTACACTAATCATGCACGCAAATGTGTATGATCAAGATCAGGGACTCACGGGAAGATATCACAACACAACTCTAAAACATAAATAAGTCATACAAGCATCATAATACAAGCCAGGGGCCTCAAGGGCTCGAATACAAGTGCTCGATCATAGACGAGTCAGCGGAAGCAACAATATCTGAGTACAGACATAAGTTAAACAAGTTTGCCTTAAGAAGGCTAGCACAAACTGGGATACAGATCGAAAGAGGCGCATGCCTCCTACCTGGGATCCTCCTAACTACTCCTGGTCGTCGTCAGCGGGCTGCACGCAGTAGTAGGCACCTCCGAGGTAGTAGTCGTCTGGCTCCAGGGCTCCAGCATCTGGTTGCGACAACCAGGTAGAAGGGAAAGGGGAAAAGAGGGAGAAAAGCAACCGTGAGTACTCATCCAAAGTACTCGCAAGCAAGGAGCTACACTACAAATGCATGGGTATATGTGTAAGGAGGCCATATCGGTGGACTGAACTGCAGAATGCCAGAATAAGAGGGGGATAGCTAAGCCTGTCGAAGACTACGCTTCTGGTAGCCTCCGTCTTGCAGCATATAGAAGAGAGTAGATTGTAGTCCTCCATGTAGCATCCTCAAGTAGCATCTCCAAGTAGCATCTCCAAGTAGCATCTCCAAGCAGCATCGCATAGCATAAACCTAGCCGGCGATCCTCCCCTCGTATCCCTGAGGGAGAGCGACCACTGGTTGTATCTGGCACTTGGAAGGGTGTGTTTTATTAAGTATCCCGTTCTAGTTGTCATAAGGTAAAGGTACAACTCCAAGTCGTCCTGTTACCGAAGATCACGGCTATTGGAATAGATTAACTTCCCTGCAGGGGTGCACCACATAACCCAACACGCTTGATCCCATTTGGCCGGACACACTTTCCTGGGTCATGCCCGGGCGCGAAAGATCAACACGTCGCAGCCCCACCTAGGCAAAACAGAGAGGCCAGCACGCCGGTCTAAACCTAAGCGCACAGGGGTCTGGGCCCATCGCCCATAGCACACCTGCACGTTGCGAGGGCGGCCGGAAGCAGACCTAGCCTAGAGGCTTTCCAGTCCAATTCGGCGCGCGCCGCTCCGTCGCTGACGTCTGAAGTGCTTCGGCTGATACCACGACGTCGGGATACCCATAACTACTCCCACGTAGATGGTTAGTGCGTATAGGCTCGTAGCCGACTCAGATCAAATACCAAGATCTCGTTAAGCGTGTTAAGTATCCGCGAACGCCGAACAGGGCCAGGCCCACCTGTCTCCTAGGTGGTCTCAACCTGCCCTGTCGCTCCGCCACAAAGTAACAGTCGAGGGCCGTCGGGAACCGAGGCCCACCTCTACCGGGATGGAGCCACCTGTCCTTTCAGCCCCCTCGTCAGAATCACTTGCGGGTACTCAATGAGCTGACCCGACTTTAGTCACCATCTGTATAGTATGTATGTATGTATAGTATATACCCGTGATCACCTCCCAAGTGATCACGGCCCGATAGTATAGCAAGGCTGACTGACAAGAATGTAGGGCCAATGATGATAAACTAGCATCCTATACTAAGCATTTAGGATTGCAGGTAAGGTATCAACAGATGTAGCGACAATGTCAGGCTATGCATCAGAATAGGATTAACGAAAGCAGTAACATGCTACACTACTCTAATGCAAGCAGTATAGAGGAGAATAGGCGATATCTGGTGATCAAGGGGGGGGGGGGCTTGCCTGGTTGCGCTGGCAAGAGAGAGGGGTCGTCAACTCCGTAGTCGAACTGGGGCATCAGCATCGTCACGGGGTCTACCGAAGAGAAGAGGGGGGGAGAAACAGTAAATACATAGCAAGCAAGTGCATAACAGGATAACAGGCAGAGCTAGACGTGTTCTAACGCAGTATGAGGTGATACCGGTGAAGGGGGAAAGCATCCGGGAAGTATTCCCGGGGTTCCGTGTTTTCGGGCAAAGGAGCCAGAGGGGGGAAAGTTGCGAGTTCGATAGGTTAGGGGGGTGTGGCGGACGAACGGGTTGCGTATCCAGAATCGTCTCGTCGTTTTGAGCAACTTTCATGTTGAAAATAATTTAATCCGAGTTACGGATTAAAAGATATGATTTTCCAAAGATTTTATTATTTTCTGGAATTTAATTAATTATCTAATTTAATCCGAAAATGGAATTATGACATCAGCATGATGTCATGTTGACATCAGCAGCCAACATGGATTGACTAAGTCAAACTTACACGTGGGTCCCATTTGTCATACTCTGTTAGCTAATTAACAGTAGTTAATTAGGTAAATTAGTCATTAGGTTAATTAACCTTATTTAGTTAATTTAATCAGAATTAATTAAGTTAATTATTTAGTTAATTAACTAATTCGTTAATTAACTTTTTAGTAATTAATTATTATTTTTTATTTTTTTTAATTCTCTCTTTTTTTTAAACCTTATGGGCATGGGGCCCATCTGTCATAGGCCCCAGGGGCCTTAGCGGTAGCGGGCATCGGGCGCAATGCGCGACCGAATGGGCGCACGCCCAGGTGCAAGCGGACCCGGGAGGGCACCGGAACGGCGGAGGTCGGTGGCCACGGCATGGCCATGGCCGGAGCGGGGCGAGGCCGCGGTGGTGCGCGGGCGGCCGCCGGAGGCCGTGCGGGTGGCAGCCGGAGGCGGTGCTCGGCTGTGGCCCAGCGGGAGCTGCGGCAGTGGCCGCGAGGGGGCTCGGCCGGAGTAGTAGGGGAAGGCGGGTGGCGACCGGAGGCAGCCCAGAGGAGCGAGGCCACCGTGGCGACGGGGCGCTGCAGCCCGACTGGTCCCCTGGCGCCGGCTGGGGCGAAGGAGGGCGTCGGCCAGGGCGGAGGAAGGCGAGTGCGGCCTGGAACGCAAGCTCCGGCACGCGGGCGCAGTGATGCGTGCACGGGCGTGGACGGGACAGGGTCGTGGTGAGCGCGGGGGCGAGGGAGAGGGAGGAGGCCGGGGGCCTCACCACGATTCGTAGGGATTCGGGCAGCGGGGCTCGGGGAGGAGGTCGAGGACGTCGCGATGGAGGGGAAGCAGGCCGGCGGGGAGGCGCTCTCGGCGGCGACGGGTGGCGGTGTCGAGGCCGCGGGCGTCGGGTGGCGGCGACTTGGGGCGGTGGTGTCCAGGCGGCGGGGCGCGGCTCGATCCGGCGGCTTCAGGGTCGGTAATGAGGCGAGGCGCCGGCGTCGAGGAGTGGGGGGGCGCGGTTGCCGGGGAGAGGCGGCGGGGTCGGGACGAGGCCGACGGGGCGATGGGATGGGGGCGCCGAGCGCTGGGGTGCTCGGTGTGTGGCGGCGCTGGGAGGGAGAGGGAGAGACGTGCGGGGGGGAGAGTGGGGGTTCGTGGGATAGGGTTAGGTCACGGTGGGGGTTATGGAGGGTTAGGTGGGCCGACCTGGTTGGATGGCCAGCCCAGCATGTGGGTGGGCCGATGCCCAGTAGGGGGGAGGCCTTTTCTGTTTTTATTTCTTTTGTTCTATTTTTGTTTATTATCCTTTTTCTGTTTTCTGTTTTATTTTAGTTCCTCTTTTATTTTAGTTTTATAGACTATAAAAGTAGTCCCTAATTTAGTGTTAGTAATTAGCTACTGCCACATAAGTTTGGGCAACAAAATAAAATAGCTTAATATTTTATTTATCGTAAAAGGCATTCAACAAATTGTTTTTGCTACTGTTTAAAACATTTTAGAGTATTTTACACTTTTATAAAAGTGTGGTTTCTCCACCATACTTACTTATGCATTATTTGGCTCACTCCGAACATTTTAGTCTTAATATTTGAAAACTTTTATTGTTTACTTGGTTTTAAATTTGAATTTCGAACTAGGTTCCGAACTAAGCGAGTTTATCCACAGTAACTGAGGTGACGTGGCATCATTAGCGGGGATTACTGTAGCTTAATTACCCGGGCGTCACAATTCTCCTCCACTACAAGAAATCTCGTCCCGAGATTTAAGAGGGGAGTAAGGGGGGATGGTTTGGTAACGAATATAGCGGGTCTTCTCATCCTGGCTTGCTCTCCTCGAAGAGGTCAATCCAATATATTGATTCCTTCATACTTCTGCTTCAGGTCAAAATGATGAAGTCGTCATCCTTTCTTCGGGATCTTCATCGTACTTACGAAAAGGATATGGGGGAAGACTCGGGAAGGGCGGGCCTTATCAGGTTGACTATCTGGTACATAACTCAGGGAATGGGGTAGGAAGTAACCTTCGAATTGAACTTAAGAAAATTTCGAGAGTAAAGTAAGAAGGTACCATGAGAAGTTTCGAACGGTCAGGCCATTGTTCGATGTCTGAAACAACATGCGAAAGGGGTTCAGAGCAATGAGATTGAGTATTGCGTCTGTTACCAAAATAGATCACTTGGGACGGTGGCCCGTGAATTACATACGAGGCCACACGCGAGGAACAACCTTGGGAAGAGGGGGTGCAGGAGAGTCAGGTTTCGATCCTGTGGAACTGTGGGTTATGGGCCCACCATGTGGTTGAAAGCAGGAAGGGGGGGCGACATTTTGCACGGTCATGATAGTAAGGCGTGTCAAAGGGTAGCCTGTCAGATATGTCGGCAACAACATCGATACCAAGGGCGAGGGACGAAGAGAACCATTTTCCCGCTCGTTGAACGAGGCGGACCAGTAGGCAAAGATCTCGTCCATCGGTGGTTACCGGAATGTCATCAACAAAAATAATAGGGTCTTACTGACGGAATTGTACAACGAGGTGTTTAGATAAGCAGGAGAATATTACTGCTCAGATCATATAGATCACAAGAAAGGTTAAACCAACAATGGAAGGAAAATATGATCATCAGATTAAACAGAACAATGGAAAGGAAATTATGTTTTAAACACATATTTCAAGGGTATATCCTTCCCAAGGACAATCAGAGCATGATATCCATGTCAGGATATAATGCAGAAAACTCTTTAGGTAGGGGAGAGAATTTTCATGACATTACCCATACCACGGTGTTTGGATAATTGATAAAGAGAATTTAGCATTGTGCTTCAAATGTTCTTGGTGATGAATGGAGTACCACAGGCATGCTTCAGGTAGCAATGATATGGTGTTTCAATCAAGGGCCAGACTTTGGATATAGGAAGGATCCATTAGGAACAACTTGTAGGATAAGTCTTACAATTTCCTCCAGGAAGAATGGTTATCTTGCAAAAGAAAACACAATGATAGGTCCCCCAGCCAGGGGGGGTGCTAGGCATGACATCATGTTACCGGGTCATCAAAGGATCAACATCATAACCCTTGGAAAGTTGTCCCAACCATCCTATTGGACCGAGATTCATATCCAATTGGTGTCATAATACCTCAGACTCAGGGGGTCCGAGAGGAAAAGGTGCAACACAAATCGACGAAATGACATTGCAAGATTCTCGGGAAAGGAACTATGGGAGCGGGTTCCTGAAGCAATAGTTCATTATTAAGCCAAGGAGGGGATGAGAAGGTGGCTGATGGGCTCAGCGACAATTCATCGAGAATTCCAACGGATGGATTTCCACGATAATGTGAACAAGAAGATGACACTTATCAATTCAAATGATATAAGGTTGTATGCTCGAGGAAAACATACACCATCAATCACTAGTTGAAAGGTGTGCCCGAAATATGACCTTAGGCAGCAAGATCAATGTTAGAGTGACGATTCAATAACCAACAGTCTAAGAACGAACTGTCGATCGTTAACTTCAAAGCAATAGGGTTGCTAGAAGTCCAGAACTCAAACAACACCATTCACTTGTTGGTGCCCCGGTTGGAATCAACACGAGGACCAAGAGAGAATGGTGATGGTGAGAAGTTTCACCATACCAAGAATTCTTAAGAAGTGGTGAAATTCTCACGACATTCTTGACATAAAGGAAGGTAATACTCCAAGGTAAAGACGAACAAATGCTGGATAGCAAGCATCTTAAGGTATAACACAAAACACGACCAAGTTTGTGTTGAACGGAAGGCAATAAAGTGGTCGATGACAACACAAATCATCGAGGGCAAGGATGGTATTTCTCATCATGAATCCGGTTGATATCCTGGAAGAGTTCATAAGGTTGATGATGATCACGACACATTTGTCGAGAGATTTCATGAAGATGTAATCAATCAACGATGACATCAAGTCAAGGGAATGATGAAGCAAGAGGTTATTGGAACCAAGGGTACGACACAAACTCGAAACCAAGCTTGTTGTTCAAGGCGAAATGATATGACGATGAGGATCGACGTAAGGTTAGTTCATCGTCGAAAATTGTGCTCCGAGAAGAAGGACCGGGTAGCACAGTTAAAATCATCACGACAATGATATAGCCAAACAGGCTAGGAATGGCGTGATCGGGTACAAACTCGTATTTATAGAAGCTTACTAAAGAGTTGTTGAACCGTAGTGCGGACTCAGTTCCGTTAGCGGTGTCTTTGAGTGTTTATTAACTCAGAGCCACATGAAAAATTGGAATCAGTGGGAAGGTAGCACTTGATGAAGAACTCATAAGGAGTTATACAGTTCCATGATAATCTCGAGATACCAGGGGGGTAATACTCGACACAAGATCAAAGTAAAGGTTGGACTGGTGTATTGATCCATAGGAGACAATTGTTTTAACTTGTCCGAGAAATGAGATCAAAGAAGAACAATCATGGTCGGAACCACGGTTGCAAGGGATCAATTCACAGATACCATATGTTAGTTATCAAGGAAATAGTTATTGTTAAAAGAAGCTTCCATGATAGGATATACATCACGTCCATGGGCATGAACATAAAGTTCAAGGTCGACTCCCACTTCTCCAATGCATACCCTTTCATTCACTTCTCGCTTTCAATGAAGTTATAGCGTTGAAATTTTATCTGGCAAAATACCAGAAGAGTACGACTCGTGAAAACTTTCGAGTTCACACATATTAAGGAAGGCATAGGTTCAACCCATCAGGGCATCTTAGAATCCTATACCAGAATCTTTTAGAAGTAATTAACTCAAGCTCGAAGGCAGAGCATGGTTGAGAAAGCAGACGATACAATTTACCAAAGGCATTATGTATCCGAGAAAAGTTTATTGAATATGAAGGCGTTGTCAGATAAAATCCAACAAAGGATCTGGTGGTCCACAAGGGATCTGACGTGAGCATCGGTACTCAACTAGAGGAAGCAGATTATAGAAACAACTGACTAACTCAATTGTCAAATGCAAAGGAATTATGATTTCCAAATCAAGGGATTAGAAGCAATGCTCTGATTAGGGGTGGATAAGTTGAATAGCCGTAGGGTACAATCAAAGACAATTGGATTGGTCGAGAACCAATTCCAGTAAAAAGAATGGCAGCTCAGCCGGAAAAGTAATTTATAAGGATCAATGATGATTGCGTGTATTCACAAACATATTGAGTCAATAGACTCAAAATGGTAATGACAAGGAATGTCAATATGACTACGAGACTTATGGGATTATCCATAATGCAAGCAAGCAAGAATTTCAAGAGCCAAAGGCCCCAAAGGATTTTCGGAAGACCGAATATTATTTTGAAGACTTTTGTGAAACACATGAACAACTGGGGATGAGCGGATACTCGACAAGTGCGAGGATTTATTCGAAGGGGTATTCATGTGGCAAAGAACTGCTAGGCAGTAGGCACAAAGTATTCTCGGAACAATAGAGAAAACTTCGGGGTATCTTGTAATAACAAGATCAATGGGGGATGATCGTAAGAATGGCAAGTGTAAGTAGTTATACATACGGATTTATCGGTGGTCAGGAATAGCCAAGTGATGGGCACAAGTCTCGAGAGAACATCAGAGAGTATCTTCGGAATCTTCTGATGTAGCAGGCGATCCTCTGCAATAAGGGGCTCTTCGGGTGGATGCGATCACGAGATCCTAATCTTAGAGTTAGCAAATTCATTTAACCCGAATAGTAGAGAGATCAGAGTCCCAGAGTAAAGGTCGAGGAGTAAAAGATCCTACTACCACCCAATGGCGACGTGGGCCCATGGGCCGCACAGCCATGTTAGTAAAAGTTTTGTAAAGTCTAGACTCGACTTCGGCCAAGGAGTTGGAAAGGGAATTCCTACAGGCAGTCGGCTCTGATACCAACTTATGATGCCCCCGATTTAATCGTACACTAATCATGCACGCAAATGTGTACAATCAAGATCAGGGACTCACGGGAAGATATCACAACACAACTCTAAAACATAAATAAGTCATACAAGCATCATAATACAAGCCAGGGGCCTCGAGGGCTCGAATACAAGTGCTCGATCATAGACGAGTCAGCGGAAGCAACAATATCTGAGTGCAGACATAAGTTAAAGAAGTTTGCCTTAAGAAGGCTAGCACAAACTGGGATACATATCGAAAGAGGCGCAGGCCTCCTGCCTGGGATCCTCCTAACTACTCCTGGTCATCGTCAGCGGGCTGCACGCAGTAGTAGGCACCTCCGAGGTAGTAGTCGTCTGGCTCCAGGGCTCCAGCATCTGGTTGCGACAACCAGGTAGAAGGGAAAGGGGAAAAGAGGGAGAAAAGCAACCGTGAGTACTCATCCAAAGTACTCGCAAGCAAGGAGCTACACTACAAATGCATGGGTATATGTGTAAGGAGGCCATATCGGTGGACTGAACTGCAGAATGCCAGAATAAGAGGGGGATAGCTAATCCTGTCGAAGACTACGCTTCTGGTAGCCTCCGTCTTGCAGCATATAGAAGAGAGTAGATTGTAGTCCTCCAAGTAGCATCCTCAAGTAGCATCTCCAAGTAGCATCTCCAAGCAGCATCGCATAGCATAAACCTAGCCGGCGAATGTGTACGATCAAGATCAGGGACTCACGGGAAGATATCACAACACAACTCTAAAACATAAATAAGTCATACAAGCATCATAATACAAGCCAGGGGCCTCGAGGGCTCGAATACAAGTGCTCGATCATAGACGAGTCAGCGGAAGCAACAATATCTGAGTACAGACATAAGTTAAACAAGTTTGCCTTAAGAAGGCTAGCACAAACTGGGATACAGATCGAAAGAGGCGCATGCCTCCTGCCTGGGATCCTCCTAACTACTCCTGGTCGTCGCCAGCGGGCTGCACGCAGTCGTAGGTACCTCCGAGGTAGTAGTCGTCTGGCTCCAGGGCTCCAGCATCTGGTTGCGACAACCAGGTAGAAGGGAAAGGGGAAAAGAGGGAGAAAAGCAACCATGAGTACTCATCCAAAGTACTCGCAAGCAAGGAGCTACACTACAAATGCATGGGTATATGTGTAAGGAGGCCATATCGGTGGACTGAACTGCAGAATGCCAGAATAAGAGGGGGATAGCTAATCCTGTCGAAGACTACGCTTCTGGTAGCCTCCGTCTTGCAGCATATAGAAGAGAGTAGATTGTAGTCCTCCAAGTAGCATCCTCAAGTAGCATCTCCAAGTAGCATCTCCAAGTAGCATCTCCAAGCAGCATCGCATAGCATAAACCTAGCCGGTGATCCTCCCCTCGTATCCCTGAGGGAGAGCGACCACCGGTTGTATCTGGCACTTGGAAGGGTGTGTTTTATTAAGTATCCGGTTCTAGTTGTCATAAGGTCAAGGTACAACTCCAAGTCGTCCTGTTACCGAAGATCACGGCTATTCGAATAGATTAACTTCCCTGCAGGGGTGCACCACATAACCCAACACGCTTTATCCCATTTGGCCGGACACTCTTTCCTGGGTCATGCCCGGCCGCGAAAGATCAACACGTCGCAGCCCCACCTAGGCAAAACAGAGAGGCCCGCACGCCGGTCTAAACCTAAGCGCACAGGGGTCTGGGCCCATCGCCCATAGCACACCTGCACGTTGCGAGGGCAGCCGGAAGCAGACCTAGCCTAGAGGCGTTCCAGTCCAATCCGGCGCGCGCCGCTCCGTCGCTGACGTCTGAAGTGCTTCGGCTGATACCACGACGTTGGGATACCCATAACTACTCCCATGTAGATGGTTAGTGCGTATAGGCCCGTAGCCGACTCAGATCAAATACCAAAATCTCGTTAAGCGTGTTAAGTATCCGCGAACGCCGAACAGGGCCAGGCCCACCTGTCTCCTAGGTGGTCTCAACCTGCCCTGTCGCTCCGCCACAAAGTAACAGTCGAGGGCCGTCGGGAACCCAGGCCCACCTCTACCGGGATGGAGCCACCTGTCCTTTCAGCCCCCTCGTCAGAATCACTTGCCGGTACTCAATGAGCTGACCCGACTTTAGTCACCATCTGTATAGTATGTATGTATGTATAGTATATACCCGTGATCACCTCCCAAGTGATCACGGCCCGATAGTATAGCAAGGCTGACTGACAAGAATGTAGGGCCAATGATGATAAACTAGCATCCTATACTAAGCATTTAGGATTGCAGGTAAGGTATCAACAGATGTAGCGACAATGTCAGGCTATGCATCAGAATACGATTAACAAAAGCAGTAACATGCTACACTACTCTAATGCAAGCAGTATAGAGGAGAATAGGCGATATCTGGTGATCAAGGGGGGGGGGCTTGCCTGGTTGCTCTGGCAAGAGAGAGGGTCGTCAACTCCGTAGTCGAACTGGGGCATCAGCATCGTCACGAGGTCTACCAAAGAGAAGAGGGGGGGAGAAACAGTAAATACATAGCAAGCAAGTGCATAACAGGATAACAGGCAGAGCTAGACATGTTCTAACGCGGTATGAGGTGATACCGGTGAAGGGGGAAAGCATCCGGGAAGTATTCCCGGGGTTCCGTGTTTTTGGGCAAAGGAGCCAGAGGGGGGGAAGTTGCGAGTTCGATAGGTTAGGGGGGTGTGGTGGACGAACGGGTTGCGTATCCGGAATCGTCTCGTCGTTTTGAGCAACTTTCATGTTGAAAATAATTTAATCCGAGTTACGGATTAAAAGATATGATTTTCCAAAGATTTTATTAATTTCTGGAATTTAATTAATTATCTAATTTAATCCGAAAATGGAATTATGACATCAGCATGATGTCATGTTGACATCAGCAGCCAACATGGATTGACTAAGTCAAACTTACACGTGGGTCCCATTTGTCATACTCTGTTAGCT
Organism: Triticum aestivum; assembly: GCF_018294505.1. Lineage (NCBI taxonomy): Eukaryota > Viridiplantae > Streptophyta > Magnoliopsida > Poales > Poaceae > Triticum > Triticum aestivum. Next base: position 290,616,501 of record NC_057795.1, on the reverse strand, counting down.
AATTAACAGTAGTTAATTAGGTAAATTAGTCATTAGGTTAATTAACCTTATTTAGTTAATTTAATCAGAATTAATTAAGTTAATTAACTAATTCGTTAATTAACTTTTTAGTAATTAATTATTTAATTTTTTATTAATTATTTTTTTTAATTCTCTTTTTTTTAAACGTTATGGGCATGGGGCCCATCTGTCATAGGCCCCAGGGGCCTTAGCGGTAGCGGGCATCGGGCGCAATGCGCGACCGAATGGGCGCACGCCCAGGTGCAGGCGGACCCGGGAGGGCAGCGGAACGGCGGAGGTCGGTGGCCACGGCATGGCCATGGCCGGAGCGGGGCGAGGCCGCGGTGGTGCGCGGGCGGCCACCGGAGGCCGTGCGGGTGGCAACCGGAGGCGGTGCTCGGCTGTGGCCCAGCGGGAGCTGCGGCAGTGGCCGCGAGGGGGCTCGGCCGGAGTAGTAGGGGAAGGCGGGTGGCGACCGGAGGCAGCCCAGAGGAGCGAGGCCACCGTGGCGACGGGGCGCTGCAGCCCGACTGGTCCCCTGGCGCCGGCTGGGGCGAAGGAGGGCGTCGGCCAGGGCGGAGGAAGGCGAGTGCGGCCTGGAACGCAAGCTCCGGCACGCGGGCGCAGTGATGCGTGCACGGGCGTGGACGGGACAGGGTCGTGGTGAGCGCGGGGGCGAGGGAGAGGGAGGAGGCCGGGGGCCTCACCACGATTCGTAGGGATTCGGGCAGCGGGGCTCGGGGAGGAGGTCGAGGACGTCGCGATGGAGGGGAAGCAGGCCGGCGGGGAGGCGCTCTCGGCGGCGACGGGCGGCGGTGTCGAGGCCGCAGGCGTCGGGTGGCGGCGACTTGGGGCGGCGGTGTCCAGGCGGCGGGGCGCGGCTCGATCCGGCGGCTTCAGGGTCGGTAACGAGGCGAGGCGCCGGCGTCGAGGAGTGGGGGGGCGCGGTTGCCGGGGAGAGGCGGCGGGGTCGGGACGAGGCCGACGGGGCGATGGGATGGGGGCGCCGAGCGCTGGGGCGCTGGGTGTGTGGCGGCGCTGGGAGGGAGAGGGAGAGACGTGCGGGGGGGAGAGTGGGGGTTCGTGGGATAGGGTTAGGTCATGGTGGGGGTTATGGAGGGTTAGGTGGGCCGACCTGGTTGGATGGACAGCCCAGCATGTGGGTGGGCCGATGCCCAGTAGGGGGGGAGGCCTTTTCTGTTTTTATTTCTTTTGTTCTATTTTTGTTTATTATCCTTTTTCTGTTTTCTGTTTTATTTTAGTTCCTCTTTTATTTTAGTTTTATAGACTATAAAAGTAGTCCCTAATTTAGTGTTAGTAATTAGCTACTGCCACATAAGTTTGGGCAACAAAATAAAATAGCTTAATATTTTATTTATCGTAAAAGGCATTCAACAAATTGTTTTTGCTACTGTTTAAAACATTTTAGAGTATTTTACACTTTTATAAAAGTGTGGTTTCTCCACCATACTTACTTATGCATTATTTGGCTCACTCCGAACATTTTAGTCTTAATATTTGAAAACTTTTATTGTTTACTTGGTTTTAAATTTGAATTTCGAACTAGGTTCCGAACTAAGCGAGTTTATCCACAGTAACCGAGGTGACGTGGCATCATTAGCGGGGATTACTGTAGCTTAATTACCCGGGCGTCACAAATGTGGTGCTCACTTATTAACTATTTGGTTAATCAGTTGTCGTGTTCAGTTAACTGTTTGGTTCAATTCTACAAATGTGATGTTTAATTCTTCAGGGTGTAATTTTGTATTGTCTTCCTTGTGAGAAATAAATCTAATTTTTCTTTACAAAATACATGAGAAACAAATCCAATTGCTATATTTCCAAGTTGTCAAGCATGCTTGGTTTGGCTAACTGTTTGATCTTCTAGTATGTTATACATTGTGCAATGTGGTGCTCAGTTGACATTTGGTTCATTGTGTGATGTTTAGTAAACTATTTTGTTCCATTATGCAATGCAATGTTCAATTGTTGTGGATGCATTTTGTTATTGTATACCATGTGAGAAATAAATTGCATTTTGCTATACTAAATACATGAGTAACAAATACAATTGCTATATTTCCAAGTTGTTAAGCATGCTTGGTTTGGTTAACTGTCTAATCTTCTATTAGGAGTATGTTATATTGTGCAATGTGGTGCTCAGTTAATGTTTGGTTCATTTGTTGTGGTGTTTAGTTAACTGCTTGGCTCAATTCTACAATGCAATGTCCAATTGTCGTGGGTAGAATTTTAAATTGTTGTGCATGTGAGGAATAATCGAATTTGGCTGCACTTAATACATGGGAAACATATACAATTGCTATATTTCCTAGTTCTTAATGATGCTTGGTTTGGATAAATGGGTTTTCCATGTGGCTTGAATTAATCTGATGAATCTGCAATGTGCTTATTTTTCATCAACATATTTTACTAATAGCATGCGGACCCTCACTTAACCTAATCACTAACTAACTTATATGTGTTGCAGGGAAGCAATGGGAAGCACTGAGGTTTACAATCGAGGTTTGCACATGCATGGTCCTTTGTCTAATAGCACATTATTGTGCAATTGCAGGAACCATTATAATACTTAGGTTTTAAACAATTTGGTCTTGCACATGTAGGTCCTGCTGTCAGAGGTTTTGACCCACCGTTCGACCCTTTTTGCATATGGGGAATGAGTTGTCTATGAATATCAGTCATGTCAAGAAACTCAGAAAGATTGTTAGGATAAAGAAATTAGCAACAAAAAACAACAAGATCTTTGTCTACACAATGAAGAATACATCAGTTCACTAAAGGATGGTACTAACTATTATGCCTTGTCTTTTTTATTCCTTTGCCCCATTTCCAATATAGAGAAGATATTTATGCACATCCTTATTTTCAGGCCTTTCGAAAATAGTTCACTGATGACTACCTCTCAAACCACCTATATGGACAGGAAGCGATGAAGGTATTCATACAACACCCACAGTTCAATATTTAAGTGTTCCTGAAGAGGACGAAGGATGGATGGTCAATCATCAACAGGGACTGGCCTAAAGTTGCAAAGACCTTCAGCATCAATGAAGGCGCAATATTTGCCTTCCGCTTCAGCAGTTTTCCCGATGAGATGCATGTGTCTATGTACCGTCTATGATGCTAATTTCGAACGGTTCTAGATGTTGCATGTGAAACTTGGTGCTGGTGTAGTTGTGTAATGAGGTAGCTGAGTGCTGAAGCTATATCATGCTGTACTTTGATATATTTCAATTATGAAATCATGCTTCCTTAATATGGGAATGGAATATATTATGTGTTTAATATGAATGTCAATTCAATTAATAAATTGATTATTAATAATAGGGCAATTAGCCTGCTAATTGGTTTTTGCTATTGCAAAAGGTTATTGGGAAAATACCATGGGCGATGACCTAAGGCAATGCACACAGCTTTTAGGAATAAATCGTGTTGTATCGATGAACAATCAGACATGACATTCTCTTCAAAACTATTTGCATTAGGCCACCTTGCGCAAACGTTTACCACATAAAAACTGGTTGTGATGGACAACCTTTGCCACACAGTTTCTTCTACACACTGTGTGTGATGCATTCAATAATGCAAATGATAAATTTTTTAATATTGTGTGTGATGGGAACACCATCCCTAACGATTTAACGGGGAAAATTGTGTGTGATGTAACTACAAACAAAAACGTTTTCCTTGCAGCGACTGTGTGGGATGTATATACGAACGGAAACGTTTCACAGGGACTAATTATGTGGGATGTACTTACGACCGGAAAGGGTTTCTGCTGTATAATTGTATTGTTTTAGCACTACTGTACGTATAACCGTATTTGCTCACTCGTCGGTCGCACACGACCTCATTTTGCCGAGCGTGTGTGCCAGGAGGGCATATCCCCTATGGTTTCTGAGTCGTGTGGGAAGGACCCCCTAATCGCCCACACTCACTAGGCGACGGTTCCAAATGTCGTCATGGAAAGGGGTTTAAAATGGTTTGTATAGCACCAATGTGTACTAGTGATATCAGATGGTTGCCAAGCAGACACATCGATATTCGCCTGCACGAAGGCAACAAGTGCGCTTTCCTATTTGTCATCGAGGGTGGCGCTGATAGTGAAAGTACCATCAACGCCAGCCAGCCCTATCGTGACCTTTTTCACTTGCGGAGCAACAACCTTGGACCTCTTGCTGTTGGAACACTCTGGCACGTCGTCAACGGGTGTCGTGCACTCAAAGGGGGCACGCTTCCCGAACTCTTTGCGGGAGGTCGTACAATCCTTCTTCTTTCCTTTGCTTTCCTTGGCGGGAACTACTGCGGTCGCTGCCTCTGCCGCAACCGTGTCCCGGTACATCTTGTCCACACAAATGATGGCATCTTTCTCATCTGGTGGGATGATGAGGACTCCTAGTGGCCCAGGCATCTTCAGGGTGTTGTAGGCATAGTGCGATGCCTCCATGAATTTAGCCAAGGCCAGGGGTCAAAGGATCCCATTGTGCAGCAGGGGTAGATCAACTACGTCAAACACAATCCTCTTAGTCCGGTAGTTCAGTTCTCCCCCAAATGTTACCGGAAACGTGATCTTTCCCTTAGGATGACGCCTACTGAGATTGACTCCTTGAAACGTGCCGGTCACCTCTAGTTCTTCTTCTGCTATCTAAAGCTTGTTGATAACTACTGGGGAAATCATATTCAGTCCGGCCCCACCGTCCACCGACATCTTTGTGACCTTGAGGTTGCAAATTGTTGATAAACCAACAAATGCAGGCATCCTACCGTAGTGGTACGGCTAGGATGATCCTCTTCGTCAAATATGATGGGTGTACGGGACCTTTTGAGTGGCTTTTGGGCCTCTGGCGCTGGTTCCACGACATTGACTTCCCATGCCCACCGCTTGAGTTGGCGATGGGAGGTGTGTAAAGATGCACCCCCGTCAACGTGTAGGGTGTCCGTGGCCTTCTGAAACTCTTGCTCACTGGTTTCCTCTTCATCCCCTTTATCACTCTCATCATCACAGGCTTCCTTCTCCTAGTCTCTAGTGGGTTTTCCTTTATTCCGAAAGGGTTTGCCGGGGCGATTTGCTCCATCACCTCGTGAAGGAAATATGCCCTAGAGGCAATAATAAAGTTATCATTTATTTCCATATATCATGATAAATGTTTATTATTCATGCTAGAATTGTATTAACCAGAAACATAATACATGTGTGAATACATGGACAAACATAGTGTCACTAGTATGCCTCTACTTGACTAGCTTGTTGATCAAAGATGGTTGTGTTTCCTAGCCATAGACATGAGTTGTCATTTGATTAACGGGATCACATCATTAGGAGAATGATGTGATTGACTTGACCCATTCTGTTAGCTTAGCACTTGATCGTTTAGTATGTTGCTATTGCTTTCTTCATGAATTATACATGTTCCTATGACTATGAGATTATGCAACTCCCATTTACCGGAGGAACGCTTTGTGTGCTACCAAACGTCACAACGTAACTGGGTGATTATAAAGGAGCTCTACAGGTGTCTCCAAAGGTACATGTTGAGTTGGCGTATTTCGAGATTAGGATTTGTCACTCCGATTGTCGGAGAGGTATCTCTGGGCCCTCTCGGTAATGCACATCACTATAAGCCTTGCAAGCAATGTAGCTAATCAGTTAGTTGCGGGATGATGCATTACATAACGAGTAAAGAGACTTGCCGGTAACAAGATTGAACTAGGTATTGAGATACCGACGATCGAATCTCGGGCAAGTAACATACCGATGACAAAGGGAACAACGTATGTAGTTATGCGGTTTGACCGATAAAGATGTTCGTACAATATGTGGGAACCAATATGAGCATCCAGGCTCCGGTATTGGTTATTGACCGAAAACGTGTCTCTGTCATGTCTACATAGGTCTCGAACCCGTAGGGTCCGCACGCTTAAAGTTTGGTGACGATCGGTATTATGAGTTTTTGTATATTGATGTACCAAAGTTAGTTCGGAGTCCCGTATATGATAATGGACATGACGAGGAGTCTCGAAATGGTCGAGATGTAAAGATCGATATATTGGATGACTATGTTCAGACACCGGAATGGTTTCGGGGAGTTTTGGACATATACCGGAGTACCGGGGGGTTACCGGAACCCCCCGGGGAGCTTAATGGGCCAAGATGGGCCTTAGCGGAGAAGAGGAGGGGCGGCTAGGGCTGGCCGCGCACCCCCTTCCCCTCTAGTCCGAATTGGACAAGGAGGGGGCGGCGCCCCCTTTCCTTCCTCCTCTCTCCTTCCCTTCCTTTCCCCCTCCTACTCAAACTAGGAAAAAGAGGGAGTCCTACTCCCGGTGGGAGTAGGACTGCTCCCTGACGTGCCCTCCTCCTGGCCGGCCGCCCCCTCCCCCTGGTCCTTTACATACGGGGGCTGGGGACACCTCTAGACACAACAATTGATCTCTTGATCTCTTAGCCGTGTGTGGTGCCCCCTCCACCATATTCCACCTTGGTAATATCGTAGCGGTGCTTAGGCGAAGCCCTGCGTTGGTAGCATCATCGACACCGTCATCACGCCGTTGTGCTGATGGAACTCTCCCACAAAGCTCCGTTGGATCGAAGTTTGTGGGACGTCATCGAGATGAACTTGTGTTGAACTCGGAGGTGATGTACGTTCGGTACTTGATCGGTCGGATCGTGAAGATGTACAACTACATCAACCGCGTTGTGCTAACGCTTCCTCTTTTGGTTTACGAGAGTACGTGGACAACACTCTCCCCTCTCATTGATGTGCATCACCATGATCTTGCATGTGTGCGTAGGAATTTTTTTGAAATTGCTACGTTCCCCAACACCTCGGCCCTTACCGCCAGCGACATTCTGACCCTTTTCCTTATCATGCTTCTCATACTCTGCTCTCTGTCTCTTGACCAACTTCTCAACCTGATAGCATTCCTGAAGGTTGTGGCCTTTGGTCCGGTGGATCTTGCAGTACGGGCCATCGCCGTTCCCGGCCTTCTCAGTAGTCGTAGCTTCCCGGCAATCAGCACACACGGCAACCTCTTTGCCGAGGGACCCAGCCTTGGCGATCTTGCCGGTACTTGGGGTGCTTGTCCCTTCAACAATCAATACTGCCTTATCTCTTTGCTTCTTACTGCGCTTCTTGACCTTCTTCTGACTGGTGGACTCATCATCATCCTCTGAATCAACATTGATGCAATCTTCCTCTCCGGGCAACTTCCTTCCTACCTCCATCCGAGCAAACTTATCCACTAGGGTGTACAACTCCTTCACAGTCTTGGGCAACCGTACGTTCATCTTAGAACGGATCTGGCGATTGTGCACATTAGACTGGAAGGCAGCTATCACGGCTGCCGGATGGATATTTCGAATATTTCTATGAACTTTGTTGAATCTCTGTAAATAATTATGGAGGATTTCTCCTTCCTTCTGTTGGAGAAGCTGCAGATCGCTGGGATAGCCTGGCTCCTGGTGCCCACCGATGAAAGTGATGATGAACTCGTGGCACAGGTCTGCCCTTGATGAAATAGAGTTCTCTGGCAGGTGCATCAGCCAAGACCTCATATTGGACTTGAGGGCTGATGACCCACAAGTATATGGGGTGAATTGTAGCCTTTTCGATAAGTAAGAGTGTCGAACCCAATGAGGAGTAGAAGGAAATGACAAGTGGTTTTCAGCAAGGTATTGTCTACAAGTGCTAAAATTGTGAGTAGCGGAGTAGTTTGATAGCAGGATAATTTGTAATGAGCAAGTAACAATAGTAGTAAAAAGGTGCAGCAAGGTAGCCCAATCCTTTTGAGGCAAAGGATAGGCCAAAATGGTTTCTTATGATAAGCAAAGTGTTCTTGAGGGTACACGGGAATTTCATCTAGTCACTTTCATCATGTTGGCTTAATTCGTGTTCGGTACTTTGATAATTTGATATGTGGGTGGACCGGTGCTTAAGTGTTTTCTTACTTGAACAAACCTCCTACTTATGATTAACCCTCTTGCAAGCATCCACAACTACGAGAAAAGTATTAAGAATGAATTCTAACCATAGCATTAAACTTTTGGATCCAATCGGTCCCTTTCGGAATAGCGCATAAACTAGGGTTTAAGCTTCTGTCACTCTCGCAACCCACCATCTAATAACTACTCCACAATGCATTCCCTTAGGCCCAAATATGGTGAAGTGTCATGTAGTCGATGTTCACATGAGACCACTAAGAGAATGACAACATACATACCATCAAAATATCGAACACATATCAAGTTCACATGATTCTTGTAACATGATTTCTCCCGTGACCTCAACAACAATAGTAACTACTAACGAATGATAAACATGCTCAAGATCAGAGGGGTATTAAATAGCATAATGGATATGAACAAATAATCTTCCACCAAATAAACCATATGGTAATCAACTACAAGATGTCATCAACACTACTAGTCACCCACAAACACCAATCTATAGTTTTGATACAAAGATTGAACACAAGAGATGAACTAGGATTTGAGAGGAGTTGGTGTTGTGAAGATGTTGATGAAGATAGCCCTCCGCAAGATGGGAAAGTTGTTGGTGATGATGATGACGATGATTTCCCCCTCCGGGAGGAAAGTTCCCCTCCTGCCCAAGTTGATGAAGATAGCCCTCCTGCCCAAGTTCCGCCTCGAGGAGGCGGCGATTCGCCCTGAATGTCATCCTCTGATTTTTTTCTAGGTCAAAATAACTTATATACCAGAAGATGGGCACCGAAGGCGGGCCGAGGAGGGCATCACCCACTAGGGTGCGCCTGGGCCTCCTAGTGCGCCCAGGTGGGTTGTGCCCACCTGGTGGCCCTCCTCTGGTACTTATTTGCTCCAATATTTATTAAATATTCCATAAAAAATCCTCGTGGAGTTTCAGCTCATTTGGAGTTGTGCAGGATAGGTAGCTTGACGTAGCTTTTTCAGGTCCAGATTTCCAGCTGCCAGAATTGTCCCCCTTGGTGCCTACCTTGCATATTATGAGAGAGAAGGCATTAGAATTACTTCAAAAAGCATTATATACAATAAAGCAACATAAATAACAGTAGGAAAACATGATGCAAAATGGACATATCAATTCTCCCAAGCTTAGACCTCGCTTGTCCTCAAGCGAAAACCGAAATCAAAAAACATGTCCACATGCTTAGAGAGAGAGAGGTGTTGATAAAAACAAAAATACGGACATAGCAGCATCATATGACCTATTATAACAGCAACAAACTTTAATATAAAACTTTTATCATAGCACTTTTATCATACACTTCTGATTAACAAGTGACAATTCATCACAACATCGAAGTATAAAGCATAAACTCTATTGGAAACCAACAAACTATGTTCTCAGTCAACTTTCAAACTACAATTCGTCATCTTTTTAGGAAGGGTCGTGTATCAGAGCCTTTAGGCAAGTCCACATACTCAACCATCATTTAGTCTTCTATGATTGCTAACACTCACCACGTACACATGAGCAAAACGTTTCAACCAGACTCAAAGGAAGATAGGGGCTTATAGTTTCATCTCCCAACGCACTCACCTCAAGGGTGATGTCAACAATAATAACTTATGCCACCCATATTCAACTAGACATATGTGCCTAGATCTTTCCTCACCACATGATGCTTGCCAAAGGAGAAAAATAAAAGGAATAGAGAGAAAAACATTGACTCTTGCATGAAAGTAAATACATGAAAGTAAAAGATAGGCCCTTCACAGAGGGAAGCAGAGGTTGCCATGCACTTTTTGTTTGTATGCTCAACTCCTTAGTGCAAAAGAACGTCATGTTATATTGCCCCTTGTGATGGAAACCTTTGTTATGCAGTCTGTCGCTTTTATTCTTCACCATCGCAAGTTTGTACAACGCTCAATTTCCCCTTACTCTAAATGGTCTCACATTTTTATAAGCAATTTTTATTGCCCTTTTTGCATACACGACAACTTACTTGAAGGATCTTACCCAATCCATAGGTAGTATGGCGGACTCTCAAACAAGATAGGGTTTAAGGGTTTTGGATGCGCAAATAGTATCTCTACTTAGTGCAGAGTTTTTGGCTGGCAAAGGTAGGGGCAAGCAACACATGTTGAAGGATCTATGACAATATAACTTCTACGTGAATATGAACAAGCATAAATCATTAAGTTGTCTTCCTTGTCCAGTGTCAACAATTTTGGCCTATAATATTTTGATGGGTGCTCCCAATCACAAAAGATTTCCATGATAATATATTTATATGTGAATCTTCTCTTCCCTTATTAATTCTTTCATGTGTTGCATCATCGACCAATGCTATGTTTGTCAATCTACAATAAAATTTTCTACTTATACTTTTCCTTGTGTAATGTCATCACTTACCATAAGATTAGCGTATGATCTTTTTCTTTTATTTCCTTTCTTTTTATTGCAGCAAGAAAGTAAAGAAGGGAAAACTCAAACTAGACTTTATTATATATCTCGCACACGATTACAATAATTGATCACTAAGCAAACTCACAAAAAGAAAGGATCAAACTAAACTTTTATTCATCTAATAGCAAAAGATAGCCATTGATCGAACTAAGAAAGTAAAGGCAAAAGATAGTGGAGATTGATACGATACCGGGGCACCTCCCCCAAGCTTGGTGAAAGCCAAGGGGAGTGCCCATACCCAATACTCAATTTTCTTTTGGTGGTGATGAAGAACATGGTGGTGATGAAGTAGATGGTTTCTTGTCCTCGGGTTTCCATGGTAGAGTCTCACCATCGTAAGAGGAGGGGTGAGTCTCCCGGATCCTGCAACTAGAAGCCAACCTCATACCTTTAAACCTTGCCTCATATTCAAAGATTTGACTTTGAAGGTCGTGGATCTAGCTATGAAGGAAGTTGACTTGCTTGTTGAGGGAGAAGATGATGTCCTTTATGGGCTTGCCATCCACCTTGAGATCACGGGTATAATCCATGATCATTAGGTGATTCGCAATAAGTCCATGCTCCACCATCCCCTTGCACTTGAAGATGTCCTGCTCCATGGCTCGAAGCCTAGCCTCCATGGATCCATCCCCCTTGGTCCTTGCACATCGCAGATGTGCAGCACCCCATCACGCATCTGGATAGCTTGAGGGTGCTGCATCACCTCACGTAGATATGGGTTGATGACGTTGTCGAAGAACTTGTCCTTGGAGGAGCTTGAAGCAGCCATGGTGGATTGGATCTGACAGAAAACAGCAAGAAAAGAAAATGGGAGATTTCTCCATGATACGGAGGTTAACAGGTTCGGGTGGTATATATAGATTTTTTATCTTGGGGAACAAGTAGAATGGAAGAAAAACAGAGACTGGAAAGTACCCGAGGTGGGCACAACCAACCTAGGCGCTCCAGGCTGCCTAGCGCACCTTGTTTTATCGTGCCCACCAGGGTCACTTCCCTGGAAGTTTCTTATTTTCCTAATTTTCCAAATTTTCCAAAACTGACAAAAAATATTTTTGTAAATTTTTCGGAGTCCGATTACTTACCATATCACGTACCTCCTTATTTTCACGATTCTGGAGTGTTTCAGAAGGGCTCTTTTATGTGTTCTTCCGGTGCCAAAGTTTGGATAACATTGCTTTCAACATTAATGGGCGTACCTGAGATATAGTGTTTTATTCGTTGCCCATTGACAACCTTCGGGTTAGTCCCTTTAGCATTATTTATTTTGATAGCTCCGGATTTGTTCCTGTTCATGCTTTGATACACAACGTCTAATAATACCATCTACTCCTTCTTTATAAAGATGAGGGTCATCCCAAAAGTAATGTCTTAAATCATAGAAGATTTTTTTTCTTTTGTTGGTATGTGAAGCTAGGTGGTATGTATTTAGCAACAATGTAATTAGCATAGTCAGCATACCAAGGTGTACTATGAGAAACATTTATTGCAGCTAGTTGTTCATCAGGGAAGCTATCAATCATTGGTTGTGGGTCATCAAGAATATTTTCAAGTCTAGACAAGTTATTAGCCACGGGGTTCTCCCCTCCTTTCCTATCAGTGATATGCAAATCAAATTCTTGTAGCAGAAGAACACACCTGATGAGTCTAGGTTTAGCATCGTTCTTTTCCATAAGATATTTTATAGCAGCATGATCAGTGTGAACAATTACTTTAGAATCAATAATTTAAGGTCTGAATTTATCACAAGCAAAAACCATTGCTAAGAATTCTTTTTCAGTAGTAGCATAGTTTCATTGAGCACTGTCTAGAGTTTTACTAGCATAATGAATAACATTTAGTTTCTTATCAACTCTTTGTCCTAGAACAGCACCAATAGCATAATCACTAGCATCACACATAATCTCAAAAGGCAAGTTCTAATCAGGTGGTTGAACAATAGGTGTAGTAATTAAGGCTTTATTTAGTGATTCAAAGGCTTCCATACTATCATCATCAAACACAAATGGGATATCCTTTTGCAAAATATTAGTACGAGTCCCAGAAGTTTTAGAAAAGTCTTTGATAAACCTCCTATAGAAACTAGCATGACCAAGGAAACTACGAATACCTTTGATATCTTTAGGACATGGCATTTTCTCAATTGCATCAACCTTGGCTTTGTCCACCTCAACGCCTCTTTCAAAAATTTTATGTCCTAAAACAATACCTTCATTAACCATAAAGTGGCACTTCTCCCAATTCAAGACAAGATTTATTTTGTTCACATCTCTGCAAAACTCGATCAAGATTGCTTAAACAATCATCAAAAGACTTCCCATAAACGAAAAAGTCATCCATGAAAACCTCAACAATCTTTTCACAAAAATCAGAGAAGATAGCAGTCATACATCTTTGAAAGGTAGCAGGTGCATACATAAACCGAAAGGCATACGTCTATAAGCAAATGTTCAAAAAGGACAAGTAAAAGTGGTCTTTTCTTGATCAGATTGTAAAACAGGTATTTGTGAAAAGCCAGAGTATCCATCAAGGAAGCAAAAATGTGTGTGCTTGGATAATCTTTCTAACATTTGATCAATAAAAGGCAGAGGGTAATGATCTTTTCTAGTAGCTTTATTTAATTTTCTATAATCAATTACCATTCCATAGCCTGTGACAGTTCTTTGTGGAATAAGCTCATTCTTATCATTAGGAACAATAGTAATACCTCCCTTCTTAGGGACACAATGAATAGGACTTACCCATCTACTATAAGCTATATGATAGATTATACTCGCTTCTAGAAGTTTGAATATTTCTGTTCTTACCACTTCTTTCATCTTCAGATTTAACCGATGTTGGTGATCAACAACGGGTTTAGCATCCGGTTCCATATTAATCTTGTGCTGACATAGAGTGGGACTAATGCCCTTAAGATCAACCAGTGTATATCCAATAGCAGCCATGTGCTTCCTTAGAACTTTCAACAATCTTTCTTCTTCATGTTCTGAAAGGTTAGCACTAATAATAACATGTTATATCTTCTTTTCATCAAGATAAGCATATTTCAGAGTGTCTCGCAATTGTTTTACTTCAAACACAGGATCACCTTTAGGTGAAGGAGGACCTCCTAGAGTTTCAATAGGAAAATTGTGTTTAAGTAGAGGTTGTTGTTCGGAAAATATTCTATCAATTTCAATTCTTTCATGCATATGCAAATCTTTTTCGTGGTCTAGCAAATATTGTTCCAAAGGATCAGTAGGAGGTACAACAATAGTAGCAAGACCAATAATCTCATCCTTATTAGGCAAATCTTTCTTATGAGGTTGTTTACTAAACTTGGAGAAATTAAACTCATTATATTCATCACCAAAGCTAACACTGACAGTTTGTTTCTCACAATCTATTTTAGCATTAATTGTGTTCAAGAAAGGTCTACCAAAAATAATGGGACAAAAGTCATCTTGTGGGGTAACAAGAATAAGAAAATTAGTAGGGATTTTATTTTCCCACACAAGACTTCAACATCTCTAAGAATCCCAATTGGTGATATGTTATCTCTATTAGCAAGTTTAATAGTAACATCTATGACTTCTATTTCAGCGGGTGCTATTTCATCTTTAATTTCTTGATATAAGGAGAAAGGGATATCACTCACACTAGCACCTAGGTCACATAACCCATGATAACAGTGATCTCCTATCTTAACTGAGACAACAAGCATGACAAGAAATGGTCTATGTTTATGTTTTCCTTCAGGTTTGGCAATTCTAGAAGCTTCACCACATAAGTAAATAGCATGCCCATCAATATTATCAACCAAGAGATATTTAACCATAGCAACACTAGGTTCAACTTTGATTTGTTTAGATGGTTTGGGTGTTCTAACATAACTTTTGTTAACCACAGCTGAAGCTTTAGCATGTTCCTTCATCCTAACAGGAAATGGTGGTTTTTCAATATAAGCAATGGGAACAACTGCATCAACATTGTAAATGATAGTTTCTTCTTTACCTTTTGCCGGTTCTTTAACTTCTTCTTTAATTGGTGGGTGATATTTAAACCACTTCTCCTTAGGGAGATCAACATGAACAACAAAAGATTCACAAAAGGAAGCTACTATCTCATAGTAAAGTCCATATTTAGTGCTAAACTTTCGAAAAGCATTATTATTCATAAAAGATTTAACAGAATCAAACTTAGGTTCAATACCTGACTCTTTACCTTCATCGAGTTCCCAATCTTCAGAGTTGCATTTAATTCTTTCTAAAAGATCCCACCGGAATTCAATAGTCTTCTTCATAAAAGAACTTGTACAAGAAGTATCGAGCATGGATTGATCATTACGAGAAAGCCGAGCATAAAAATTATGAATAGTAATTTCTCTCGAGAGCTCATGATTGGGCATGAATTATGAATAGTAACATTCACTTAAGCCTCCCACAAGCTAGAGCGATACTTTCAATCACGAGGCCAAAAAATTATATATGTAATTCCAATCACGATGAACTAGATGCATAGGATAAAATTTCTGATGCAATTCCAATTTCAAATGATTCCGATTCCAAGATCCAATATCATCGCATAGCCAATACCATGTCAATGTTTTCCCTTCAAAGATAAAGGGAAAACCTTCTTCTTAGCTTCACCTCCGGGCAAACCTGCAAGCTTAAACAATCCACAAATTTCACATATAACAACTGCATATCAGGATGTTCGGTTCCATCTCCTGCATAAGGATTACCTAGCAGTTGCTCTAACATACCCGAAGTAATTTCTTATTCAATATTTTCAGTAGGTGCATTAGGTTGAGGGGTAACTAATTGTGGTTCCGGTCGAGGTGAAGATACCCCGAACAAACCCCTCAAAGGATTTTTTTTTCCATAGTAGCAAGTGACAATAAATTTGAGCATGTAGTAATAATGTTTCCTTACTAGTTTCCACTTACCAAGAGTGCTTCACTCCCAGGCAAAGGCACCAGGAAATGATAGGTGGTTTTCAGCAAGGTATTGTCTGCAAGTGCTAAAATTGTGAGTAACGGAGTAGTTTGATAGCAGGATAATTTGTAACAAGCAAGTAACAATAGTAGTAACAAAAGTGCAGCAAGGTAGCGCAATCGTTTTGAGGCAAAGGACAGGCCAAAACGGTTTCTTATGATAAGCAAAGTGTTCTTGGGGGTACACGAGAATTTCATCTAGTCACTTTCATCATTTTGGCTTAATTCGTGTTTGGTACTTTGTTAATTTGATATGTGGGTGGACCAGTGCTTAGGTGCTGTTCTTACTTGAACAAACCTTCGACTTATGATTAACCCTCTCGCAAGCATCTGCAACTACGAGAAAAGTATTAAGAATAAATTCTAACCATAGCATTAAACTTTTGGATCCACTCGGTCCCTTACGGAATAGCGCATAAACTGGGGTTTAAGCTTCTGTCACTCTCGCAACCCACCATCTAATAACTACTCCACAATGCATTCCCTTAGGCCCATATATGGTGAAGTGTCATGTAGTCGATGTTCACATGACACCACTAAGAGAATGGAAACATACATACCATCAAAATATAGAGCACATATCAAGTTCACATGATTACTTGCAACATGATTTCTCCCGTGACCTCAAGAATGAAAGTAACTACTCACAAATGATAAACATGCTCAAGATCAGAGGGGTATTAAATAGCATAATGGATCTGAACATATAATCTTCCACCAAATAAACCATATAGTAATCAACTACTAGATGTAATAAACACTACTAGTCACCCACAAGCAACAATCTATAGTTTTGATACAAAGATTGAACACAAGAGATGAACTAGGGTTTGATAGGAGTTGGTGCCGTGAAGATGTTGATGAAGATAGCCCTCCCCAAGATGGGAGAGTTGTTGGTGATGATGATGATGATGATTGCCCCCTCCAGGAGGGAAGTTCCCCCAGCGGAATCGCTCCGCCGGAGATCAAAAGTGCTCCTGCCCAAGTTCCGCCTCGAGGCGGCGGCGCTTCATCCCGAATGTCCTCCTCTAATTTTTTCTAGGTCAAAATGACTTATATATCAGAAGATGGGCACCGGAGGTGGGCCGAGGAGGGCAGCACCCACCAGGGCGCGCCTGGGCCTCCTGGCGCACCCAGGTGGGTTGTGCCCACCTGGTGACACTCCTATGGTACTTATTTGCTCCAATATTTATTAAATATTCCATAAAAAAGCCTCGGGGAGTTTCAGCTCATTTGGAGTTGTGCAGAATAGGTAGCTTGATGTAGCTTTTTCAGCTCCAAATTTCCAGCTGCCAGAATTCTCCCCCTTGGTGCATGCCTTGCATATTATGAGAGAAAAGGCATTAGAATTACTCCAAGAAGCATTAGTATACAATGAAACAACATAAATAGCAGTAGGAAAACATGATGCAAAATGGACGTATCAAGGGCCAATGGGAAGTAGTTGGCGAACACCTTCTCATCTCTTCCCCCGGCAGCCTGAACAGCGATGGTGTAGATGCTCAGGAACTCTGCCGGGTCCAGCCTCCCGTCGTACTTCTTAGGTATCTCTGGCTCGAACATGCGGACAGACGACCAACAGACTTGCCGCAGCTCACGGGTGAAGGCAGGGCAGCCAACATCGAAGGGCAGGGGCCCGTCAACACCGAGCGTGGGTTCGTCGACGTCGGGGCCGTCGCGCCCGTTGGCTCGGAGGAGGTCGCCGTGGCGCTGCTCGATGATGCACATGTCTCTTCTCCGCCTATCGTATAGGGTTCTCTATTGGCCTAGACGTGCTTGAGGAGGCCATCGAGACATCATCGAGGTCTTGATTCGGTCGCGCCCGTGCTAGCTGCCATGGCGGGGACTGCACCGCAGGGATGGCTCCCCCCGTATGGGCAGCAACATGGGATGTTGTCGTTGCTTGGGGAGGTTGCGGCGGGACAGCTCGCCGTGAGCCCTTGGCTTCGGTGAAACCTAGCAGACTTTGGATGTCGGCATGCCATTCATCCATCTTCTTGGCCGCTGGCGGAAACCTCAGCAGTAGCTGAGCCCGCGCCATGGCTTCCGAGGCTGTGCTGGGCATAGATGGTGATGAAGTCGATCGCGCCGTTGCTCGGCTCCTGACGGAGCCAGCGGCGGCAGCACTGCGCCCCCATTATTGTGGTACAACCACCTGGGTGGAAAGGTGGTGAGGCGGAGGCGCTCGAGGGCCATCAACTCTGTTGGGTGCATCAGCTCGATCGACTCACCCGGGGGAAAGCGCACGCGCGGCGGCCATGCCTGTAGCAGGGGTGGCCAGAGGGCGGCGGTTTTCCCCAGACCAAGCACCATCGCTGTGGGTGTGCCGTTAGCGAGCGGAGTGCGGCCGTCAAGGTGTTGCTGATGTTCCTCTCATCCGGCGTCTCCTGCTCCTGCGTCGAGCGTGGGGGATGGGGTGGCAGTGCCGCCTGCTCCAACCACATCCCCATCAGCGTTCGTGTCCTCATGCTTCTCCATGGCACCCGCAGCATTGGAGGCCGCGGGCGGCGGGGCCTTCGATGTAGATGGATGAGCTGAAGAAGCAGGTTTCTTGTTGGGCGCCATGGTCGACGACACCGTCGAAGATGCAGATGGCGATGAAGATGAAGTGCTGCTCACGCCTTCAGGTTCGCAAAAGCGAGCCCCCTACCTGGCGCGCCAAAGATATCCCAGGAAACAACGACCACCTATGTGACCAGGGCGGCCCCTTGCTGGTTCGGCAGGGGGGAGTTGTGTTGTACAAAGAGCAGACCAACGTGGGGCAGCACGAAGAGATCACACGGGTAGTTTTACCAAGGTTAAGGCCGCTGTGAGGCATAAGACCCTACTCCTGCTTTGGCGGATTGATGGTGGAAAAGTGGTGGTGGTGCATAGTACACTTGCCCAAAAGCTTCGGGGCGGCAGCGACTACAGGCATACGGGGTGTGAGTAATCTAACTTGCCAACCTCTCAAACTGTTGCCATGGGCCTCCTTTTATACGCTAAGGGGTCACCATAGTGGCAAATTAGTCATTAGACACTGATATGATAGCAAATAGTGCTATCATACCTATCTCTGCAGGCTGACAGCATCCATTTAGTGCACCACTTAATGTCACGTTGTTGGTTGTCCGGCAAGGCTTGTCGTGCTATCTTGTCAGCTCCACGCCTGCTTGTTTGACACGTCATAGGACGGGTGTCATTTGTGGGTTTCCTTGATAGGAAGTGGCCGCCATGTGGCGAATTGTGCCACTTAATCACTCCGCGGTTTGACACCACACTGATCAACGACGTGGGTCGTGGTGGAGTAGTCGGTGAGGTGATCTAGTCTCCGTGATTCCCAGTAGGCCTTGCTGGGACGCCTTGGCCATCTTCTTCTAGGGGTGGCCTTGCTCCTTGCCAGGCTTGCCTGGCCGGCAAGGGAGGCTTCTTCCTTGATGATATTTCGCTCCTCTGTCTTGGCCTTGGCCCTTTCAGATCCGTTGGTTGGTTTTTTGAGTCTCTTGGTATCTTGCTCTTCTTGATATGAGGCTTCAATCTTGATCATGTGCCTATGCACAGTCAGGGCAACAGGCCCAGGGTCTGTTGCACTGACACTTATGCACTCACGAAAATAATTTTCATAAATTACAGAAATGTGCTTTTGAGTTGATTCTTTCTGCAGAAGGTTAATATTCAAATTGCTCAGGCTTTCCTAATTTCTCAAGATTTTTGGAGTTACAGAAGTATTCAGAATATCCACATGGCTACAGAAATGTGTTTTTGACATATTCTGTTTTTGACATATCCACTTGTTCTCTTTGATGATACTATGGAAAGGGAAAGTAATGGTGGGAAAAGGAATAAACTTTATTTTATGTTTGGGAACCGCCTATGATGTATCTAGCATGGAAAGTGTTGGGAGCTCTAAGTCGTTTTCGATGGTTCTGGGCCTACAAAGCCCGTTTCTGTTATTCTAGCTCATCGCAAATAGTTCTTATGGATCCAGCGTACGCCACGCATCAGAAGGGCGAAACATGGGCCCGCGTTCTTGGAGGTACGTGTATGTGTCTACCCACTATCACACATGGTCAAGATATCACCATCATGTCCGATGGATGCGCCGTCGTGCCTCCCACGGGTTGCCAGAAGGTTAACCACGTGGTTGCTCGCCATTAAGGTGGCCGCGGCACGCTCTGCTCGCGTCCGTCCACGCGTTTTGCTTGCCATTGAGGAAACCACGGCAAGCTCCGCTCTGGCGTCCCTACAGGTGCTCTGCTCGCTGTTGAGGCAAATTTACAATGGCAATGGTTAATAATTGTCATACATATTCAGGATAATTTAAAATGCCACATGCGGTAACGCCCAAAACACTCACGACCTACATATGCATAAAATTATAATAAAATATAGGTTAAAAGGCTGAGTTGGCAGCCTTTTGACGATAGTCTTCTCGAACTTCATGATCAGCATAGCACCCTTACGATTGTTCATTCCAAATGTCCCGGCCCGCCTCCGTCTACGGAGCTGCTGGCACTGGGAGGCTCTTGGAGCTGCTGGGCCTCTTCCAGAAGAGCTTGACAGCGTGTAATCGCGCGCATGATATCTGTCACACCCTGATTTTGATGGCACAACACTTAAGTCAATAAATCATGCTAAAATGTGGTTTGACAAAAACTTTTGACTGTTTTGTCTTTGCTTTGATTGAATGTTTGTCTGCTGTTTGCAAGTGCTCTAAAAATCAAATAAATTCTCCAACCCTTATACTTCTTCCCCTTGATCCAAAAATCTTGACCAATGATCATACCATGTGTATAGGACATAAAAATAGTTTCTTACAAAAATAATTTGGCCAAATAGTATTTTCAAAAATTAGTTTTTTCGAAAACCCCTGAATTGAGGTTTGCACTGCAAGTACTTAATTAAGGGTAGTAAAAATCTTTCCAAAAATATATTTGACTCCTATTAGATATAGGATACCCAGAAACCACAAAAATATAAATTTAAAAGTTATTTTCCTATTTTATTTAAAATCTTTTTCTTAAGGCCAGAAATGGTCTTTAATAGGGAAAAATTATTTTATTGTTTTAAAACTATTTGACAAAAATCAGGGAAACTCAGTGGACATATAGTGTCCATATATAAGAGTTTCAACACATGGTCATGTTCAAAATATTGGTCAAATCCCTCAAAAACCCTTTCTGAATATTTCAAGCTTTTGAAATATTTACAAAGGAAATATTCTCCAAAAATTCCAAGAAACTTATAGCATGTCACATCTGACATGTTTGATGATCTTGACAAGTATCATGTCATGGAGAATAGTATAACTCCATGAAATCCCCTCAAAACCATTTCTGTCCATTTTGAAGTTTGAGCAACTTTACATTGCCAAACATGTCCAAATGTTCTCAAACCTTGTGAACATTCTCAAATGGTCTAATAATTAATCTAGACCAAATGGCACAAGTTGGAGAACAAGTTAACTTGATCAAAGTGCCCCAAAACCCCTCCTGTCCAGAACCAAATTTGAACAACTCTACATTGGCAACTTTCTCCTTTTGATCTCAACTTTTGTGGACATGTTCAGAGCCTCTAATGATGAGACTACACCAAGTGGTGCATCAAGGAGAATAGATTTGCATGACTAAATCTTGGAAAATCCATTTCTGTTCATTTCTAGGGTTTACAAAAGTTGCATTGGCAACTTTGCCCAAATAAGCTCAAAATTGGTGGAAGGCCCTAATTATATGTGTACTTTCACCCTATGGAGTCTCATGGCAGATGGAAATCATCTACTTGCCCAAACCATTATCAAACACCTTCTGACACTTTACCAAAATGCCATTTTTGATCTCTTCCACTAATCTCCATGAGTTCTACTTTTTACCACAGCCCCTCCTAGTCCCCCTCTACCTCTGGTGTGCTTCCCTGCCCGAGAGGCAATGATGAAGGGGGGCATGGATCCATTTTTCTTCTCTGGACATCCACTTTTTCCTGCCTTTATCATCTCTCTCTCACTCCTGGCAAGTTCCAGAGCATCCAAAGCCTCCAACCATCTTGTTTATTCCCCCTTCAGACTCCAGACACAAGTGGACACGCGAGTGCGCGCGGAAAAGCCCCGGATGCCGGCCATTTGCGTGCTCTAGAGCACGTCAGCGTGCTCCTGACCGTTGACGCCGTGTTCCCCGACCACCTCGAGCCTCCCCCGCGCGCCTGCCGATGCGCCTCGGCGTCCGCAACACGCTACGCGGTCGGCCCCCTCCCCTCTCCTCCTCCCCGCGCCTCCGCGCTAGCAAACATAGGCTGCCCGAGTGCGCCAATGGTGCGGCTAACACGCGTGCGTCTCTGACCTCTCCCCACTCCCTCTCTCTATCCCTCCCGACGTAGTCGACGTCCATGAACACCCCAGATACCACGCCCTCTTCCCCCGAGCCCTGCAGCGACGAGCAGGAGCCCACCGGCGCACGAGTCCACGGCACCCCGCCGTTCGCCTATTTAAAGGCCTCCCCGAGCCCTCTCTCTACTCCTTTGGCCCTCTCTCCCTCCCAGCAACCGTCTGGACCAACTCATTCTTCCTCCCATGCCCTCTGTCCACCTCCATGGCCGGAGTAGTGCCGCCGGCCTCCGCCTAGATTCGGCTGCCTCAGCTCCTCTTTCTCACCCCTAGCCCCTCCAGCACCCTGATATAACCACCTCCGACCCACCCCGGGATCCCTTACTTCCCATTCTCGCCGTGTCATCGTGCCCATCTCTGCCGTCGCCGGTCTCCGCCATGGCCGATGCTCCGCCCGACTCTGCCGCTCCCCGAGTCCAGAGAGACCATCTGTGGCCGCGGAGTGGAGCGGGGCATTCTCCCAGACCACCTTCCTGGCCCCGGGTGCAGGGGAGCGGCCGGAACCATCACCGGCGAGCGCGGCGTCCGCCCCTGCCTCTGCCCGTCGGGAGGAAGAAGGAGGAGGCGGGAAGAGAGAGAGAGATGGCGTGGGGCCCGTGTGTCGGCGACCCTGTCGACCGGGCCCGCAAGTTTAAGTGGAAACGGTTTCACAGGAAGCCGTCTACCCACGGTGACGACGTACTACGGGAGTACTCCTTCGGCTTCACCACCTCCCACGCGGAGCTAAGCCATTGGGCTGAGCCAGTAGGCATCATTTAGCTGGGTCTCGCCCAGCGCATGTTATAAGGTTGATTCCTTTCCTCTTCTTATTCTTTCCCAGAAATATTGTAAAATCCATAAAATATTCATATTAACTCCAAATTTGATGATTCAAATTTCTAGTGACTCTATAAATCATGACCTACCTGGTGATACAACATGCACATTTTTCTAGAGACCTTTTCTTCACAGATATTTATCAAAACCCCATTTTCCATTTCTGTGATGAACTTTAGAAAATCACAGAGAGCCCATTTTGATCCAAATTCCATGATTCAAAATCATAGATGTCTATAAGTTCAAAACTTAGTTTTTGAACATTTTTACTAATACTTTCTGTATCACCTCAAATAATGGTCTATTTCTTTATATATAGCCAACTTTGCAAATTCATAGGAAAATCATCTCAACTCCAAATCCAGTGAAACCAATTCCTAGATGCTTCTAAAATCATCCTTTGTTAAATGGGTGCCTTTGCTCATTTTTCAAAAATATATTTCTGTACACTTCTTGCAAATCCACAAATCCCTTGATTCCATCATATTGAAATGTTCAGAGATATCCATTCATCAAATACCAATGAAACCACTTTGGTCACTCCTCATATGACCAGAGGTATCCTAGAAAAGTCCAACTCATATTTTTAGAGCACTTTTATTTCCTGCCTTGTTTTGTTGCTTATTATGGTTGCTTTCGACGGTAGTTGACGAAGTAGACGAAATGCTCGGAGTTGGACCAGAGATATTTGAAGACCTCGAAGACTTTGTTAAATCAGGCAAGCAGCCCTTTGACCATGTCTATGAAACCCTTTTTATGCATGTCATATAGCACCATATTGCTGTTGCAATGGAATCATGATGAGGTGGTAACAACCTTGATGGTTTGCCACCGTACTTCCTCGTTGATACTTGCATTGTGCATGACCCTACCTTCTTATGAGGGTTATGCCGGTGGGAGTAGATAGGATGCTAAAGTAGTGCTACGCAAAAAGGGACGGGAATATGCATGGTGATGGAGACAAAGTATTTTCAAAGGACTTTTCGAAAACCCCGTCGGGTGCCACTTATGCCCGAGGGAGATGATGAGATGGGTAACCACTTGATGATGAAGTGGTGTAGCGAGGCAAGTGTGTGTGTTGTTTTCAAAACGGATTGGTTTAAGTTGCGACCGTTATTCCAACCTTACATGCGCAACCACTCTACCCTTATATGGGAAAGGGCATTATTGATTACCTAGACCGATACTAGCTTGGAGCCCGCATTACTAGTGACGGGAGAGTTGTTGGTGCGCTCTCTCGGGACGGGGTCGTGCCAGGTAGGGCGACCATGACTGTTTTCACAGGGCATCGGACACACCGTTGGTACCCCGTGCTTGTGGTATGTGATGAATATGGGAGCAAGGCTCCACAACTTTATGATGTGAAATGTTGGGCACGGGGGTTACTACCAATCGAGTGGACTCCATGTTAGTGTCATCTAGGGAAAGGTAGTGATCGGGTGCTTACCCCGGGTACTTGAGGTATCGTGGGGCGTGGATGACAGGGAAGTTCCCCGGATCTTGTGGGTACAGTGTGCAACCTCTGCAGAGTGTAAAACTATTCGAATAGCCGTGTCCACGGTCAAGGACAGTTGGGTAACCGCTCTTGGGCTACGTCCACTTGTTTACAAACCAAGTGTGTGTGTTGATAAAATGACTTGGGTCAAGTCAAGGACTTGACATGATTGAGATGGGTTGGTGCCCACTCTATTTATGTTGATATCTGTAACCTGTCCTCATGGTTACTTGAATTCTCTTGATGCATGCCTTACAAGTTGTTGAACATGTCATTGAACTCAAAACTAGCTTTCTGCAAAAATTTACCTATATCATGCATTGTTGTATCTTGAACCAAAAACATGGGTTGCTTGCGAGTACATTCAAAGTACTCATTGGCTTGCCACTGGTTATTTTATTGGCCAGGCTTGAAAGGACAAGATATATTGAAGATTTCCCTGGTGACGATCGTGCGAGCTAGGATGCTTTCCCAGTCAGAATGCCTGTAGGGTTAAGGCAGATGGCATGGTTCCATGTTGTTATAGAAGATTTCCGCTGCGATGATACACTCAGGACTTGACCATAATGGTCCTACTTGTGTAAAACGATATGTATGGATGTAGGACTCTTGTTATTCAGCTTTTGTGTGTTCAGTGAGCATTGATCTCTGGGATCACTGTACACGTGCATTCGGTGGTCACGACTTATGAGTCGGGGTCCCCACAGAGCTGGTATCAGAGCCATCCTGACTGTAGGAAGCCTTAGTTAGCATGGTCGTTAGTTAGGGTAAAACTATTTCCAAAACAACTACTAGTTTTCAAAACTATCTATACTTCTCCTCCCTTCTTAGTTTTTCAAAAACTAAGGTATACTTTCCTTATTAATCTCTTCCCCTTCAAAACCTTTGGTCGCTAGAACCCTTATGCCCCTGACCACTGGGTTCCTTGTAATCCTCGTGGATAATCAAGAAGGAAGATGCCTTGCCAGACGTTCACCCACATCTCCTGAACACAATAATGGCAACATCACAACAAGACGATGCCAACAGAAGATACATCCTCGAGGAATGAGGACCTGAAGACCCAGGAGATGGTGACATCCTTGACACTGCCCCAAGATGATGCAACCTTAGCCTACGATGATCAGGGCATAGGATATGCAAGATCATGATATACATCGCTAATAGAGTAACCCTGTCACTACCGTTGTTGTATCGGCAACCACCGATGGATGAGAACCTAGCTATTTGGTCCGCCTCACCATAGTGAGCAGGAAAACGGTTCTCCTCATCCCCCGCTCTTGGTGTCGATGTTGTCATCAACGTAACCGACATGATGGACCTCTATTACGCCTTGATAATGTCATTGCATAAAGGATTACCTACCTGGTTCCATCGACGGCTTAGAAGACAAAAAGGGATCGTCGTGATTAAGAAGACAATAGAAGACCAAGTCAAATGCAGTTATGAGGAGCCACCTTCACCCCATCACTTCAACAGGCAAGAAGTTGTTGAAGAATCTTCAGGCTCAACCCGGATTGTTTCATCGAACAACTACAAGAGACGTAGCAACACCTGAGGAAAACCCGGGAGACTGCACGAGGCACAAGGCACGACTATGGAGTCCGAGAACCCCTAGGGTAGGATGAGTCGTGTACCCCCTATGCGCAGTCGAGTCCATATGATGGTTCGAGTAGAACCATGATTGTGTGTTGCTTGTTTTTATTTGTTGTGTTTTTGATATCAGTCGCCCTTTTTGCCCTAGGCAACAATTACGCGACTATATCACCTGCCTTATTTTGTTGTTTGTGTTTGGCCTTTTTGGCACTTGTTTGTTTGCACCTGCACTATAGAACCCCCTTTAGGCATCCCACCTCCTCTATGCTACTTTTCCCTCTCGTCTCTCTCTCCTCAACTGAAGACAAGCAAGACAAGATGCACCAAGAAATCTGCTTCGGCAACCAACTAGCAATGAAGACTTTTGTTGCAGCCTCCTCGACCAAGTGAAACCCCGTAGAGTTATGTTTAACCCTCAAGATTAGAAACCCATTCCTAGACCCTTGAGACTTTATAAGATACCCCAGCTCGAATCCTTAACCATGTGCTTAACTCACAGAATTGCAAAGAACCTGTTAAGCCTCCGTAACCTTGCTTATCACTGGGTTCATTAGGGAACTAGTGGACATAGTGAACGAGCACATTATCATTCTAAGATAGCACCGAAACTAATGATGCCATAGGGAGGACCAATCTGAGGATATAGGAATAGAGGACAAATGACTTGATGAGTTTATATCAATGACTTGAGGAATTATATGAGACTATTCGGTGGATTATGAGGCTTTCATGTTGATAGATGAACTTGGTGGGATCATGAGTATAGATTAGCATAGCTTTCATTACCCCTGAGTAAATTGGATTTAATAGGACAATTATGATCGCAAGCTGAAATTCTTGGAAGTATAAGGATTTGACTTAGCCAGGGGATATTGATAGGAGATAGTTGATATTACGACAATGACTTGGGGGAAAGTGTGGAAATTCTCGTTGGACACAAGATTTGGATTTAAATAGGTGATCCTAGTTGAGTATAGATGCTGAGTAGTCTACATGGTTTGGAGTAAATTGGAATTAGGCGATAATCTTGATCGTGATACCATGTTTCTCGATGGACAATAAACTAGGAGATTTGGATTAATTGTCGGAGTTGATATAAACTTGACCTTGGAGGTTACTCGACCATGATAATGGAAATTAGTGAACTGACTATAGTAGAGATAGCCTTTTCAAGTATCTGGGGATTATAGGAACCTTAGGAGATCATGTGGAACACCTTAACCGTTGGATTTGTAGAATTAAATGGATTATGTAGTGATTGATGGAAGTTAATGGGCTGTTGGAGTTGATTCATAGGAAGGAAACAAGATCTTGGAGTGGCTTACGATGTGTTTCCTTAGGATAGAGATGCACTACCTTGGACCTTGGAAGAATGGACTGAGCACTTGGATTGTCATGTTTAATTCAAGCTTAGCAGCTTGTATGCTCTACCCTTGGATTTTTACATAGGGATAGCCATACATATGATTTTTGGGGATAGTAGGCTTGTATAATTTTGTTAGACCTCCTCTCGAGAGTCATGACCTATACAGAATGATACTATCAGTGATATGATGTGATTTGTTTAAAGGACTAGGTAGAACAATTGGCATCTCAGAAACCGTGCTTAAAGATAAGATGATAAATGTTCACTCGCACCCTACAATCCTTGAAACCCTTAAGCCCTACCAAGCCACAACATGGTTGGATCATGACCATGGGCTTTGGACCTAGGACGAGAAGAAGTTGGCCAATGCGCAACCATGACCATCACCAATGCCTCAGCCCACTTTACGTACCCCATAGACTTCATGGAGTGCTTAGACAAGATAGTTGTCATCATCATTTGGTGACCTACTTGTCCACCCGAAGACGGAAGAAGAGTTGTTCAGCTAGTCCAAGAACATTTGAAGACCGCCATGCCAAGGAGGAAGAACTACATCCACCACCATCGCCAAGAAGTGAACTTCCTCGTTGAAGATCGTGTGTATCTACAAACCACTTCTCTCTAAGGAACCAAGCATTTCCATGATAAGGAGACCCACACCAAGATTCATCGGCCCCCTTCGAGATCACTCCAAGATTTAACAACCCTCTCTGAGATCACTACAAGACGAAGAGCAGATGGCTACCAGCTAGAGTTGCTACCTGAGTTACCGGATGTGTACAACGCTTCCCATGCATCACAACCCCAGAAGTGTTTCCAACTTCCAAACTTGCCCGATCTCTACGAGGGCATTGACCACCGAGCCATCAACCCCTAGCCCAATCTAACCTAGCGCGAGCTACCCATTAGCAACCTGGATCAAGAAGAGCATCATACATGAAGCTACAACACCAGGTCCTTCAAGATTCAATGGAGCACCACTCGGAAGCTGAAGCAACATGAGGACTTGAAGACTACCCCGGATCCAGTTTTCATATTCCTTTCCACGCCTAGTTTGGGAATCTCGGGGACGAGATTCTTGTAAAGGGGGTAGGTCTGTCACACCCTGATTTTCATGGCACAACACTTAAGTCAATAAATCATGCTAAAATGTGGTTTGACAAAAACTTTTGAGTGTTTTGTCTTTGCTTTGATTGAATGTTTGTCTGCTGTTTGCAAGTGCTCTAAAAATCAAATAAATTCTCCAACCCTTATACTTCTTCCCCTTGATCCAAAAACCTTGACCAATGATCATACCATGTGTATAGGACATAAAAATAGTTTCTTACAAAAATAATTTGGCCAAATAGTATTTTCAAAAATTAGTTTTTTCAAAAACCCCTGAATTGAGGTTTGCACTTCAAGTACTTAATTAAGGGCAGTAAAAATCTTTCCAAAAATATATTTGACTCCTATTAGATATAGGATACCCAGAAAACACAAAATTATAAATTTAAAAGTTATTTTCCTATTTTATTTAAAAGCTTTTTCTTAAGGCCAGAAATGGTCTTTAATAGGGAAAAATTATTTTATTATTTTAAAAATATTTGACAAAAATCAGGGAAACTCAGTGGACATACAGTGTCCATATATAAGAGTTTCAACACATGGTCATGTTCAAAATATTGGTCAGATCCCTCAAAAACCCTTTCTGAATATTTCAAGCTTTTGAAATATTTACAAAGGAAATATTCTCCAAAACTTCCAAGAAAATTCTAGCATGTCACATATGACATGTTTGATGATCTTGACAAGTATCATGTCATGGAGAATAGTATAACTCCATGAAATCCCCTCAAAACCATTTCTGTCCATTTTGAAGTTTGAGCAACTTTACATTGCCAAACATGTCCAAATGTTCTCAAACCTTGTGAACATTCTCAAATCGTCTAATAATTAATCTATACCAAATGGCACAAGTTGGAGAACAAGTTAACATGATCAAAGTGCCCCAAAACCCTTCCTGTCCAGAACCAAATTTGAACAACTCTACATTGGAAACTTTCTCCTTTTGATCTCAACTTTTGTGGACATGTTCAGAGCCTCTAATGATGACACTACACCAAGTGGTGCATCAAGGAGAATAGATTTGCATGACTAAATCTTGGAAAATCCATTTCTGTTCATTTCTAGGGTTTACAAAAGTTGCATTGGCAACTTTGCCCAAATAAGCTCAAAATTGGTGGAAGGCCCTAATTATATGTGTACTTTCACCCTATGGAGTCTCATGGCAGATGGAAATCATCTACTTGCCCAAACCATTATCAAACACCTTCTGACACTTTACCAAAATGCCATTTTTGATCTCTTCCACTAATCTCCATGAGTTCTACTTTTTACCACAGCCCCTCCTAGTCCCCCTCTACCTCTGGTGTGCTTCCCTGCCCGAGAGGCAATGATGAAGGGGGGCAGGGATCCATTTTTCTTCTCTGGACATCCACTTTTTCCTCCCTTTCTCATCTCTCTCTCACTCCTGGCAAGTTCCAGAGCATCCAAAGCCTCCAACCATCTTGTTTATCCCCCCTTCAGACTCCAGACACAAGTGGACACGCGAGTGCGCGCGGAAAAGCCCCGGATGCCGACAATTTGCGTGCTCTGGAGCACGTCAGCGTGCTCCTGACCATTGACGCCGCGTTCCCCGACCACCTCGAGCCTCCCCCGCGCGCCTGTCGATGCGCCTCGGCGTCCGCAACACACTACGCGGTCGGCCCCCTCCTCTCTCCTCCTCCCTGCGCCTCCGCGCTAGCAAACATAGGCCGCCCGAGCGCGCCAATGGTGCGGCTCACACGCGCGCGTCTCTGACCTCTCCCCACTCCCTCTCTCTATCCCTCCCGACGTAGTCGACGTCCATGAACACCCCAGACACCACGCCCTCTTCCCCCGAGCCCTGCAGTGACGAGCAGGAGCCCACCGGCGCACGAGTCCACGGCACCCCGTCGTTCGCCTATTTAAAGGCCTCCCCGAGCCCTCTCTCTACTCCTTTGGCCCTCTCTCCCTCCCAGCAACTGTCTGGACCAACTCATTCTTCCTCCCATGCCCTCTGTCCACCTCCATGGCCGGAGCAGTGCCACCGGCCTCCGCCTAGATTCAGCCGCCTCAGCTCCTCTTTCTCACCCCTAGCCCCTCCAGCACCCTGATATAACCACCTCCGATCCACCCCGGGATCCCTTACTTCCCATTCCCGCCGTGTCGTCGTGCCCATCTCCGCCGTCGCTGGTCTCCGCCATGGCCGATGCTCCGCCCGACTCTGCCGCTCCCCGAGTCCAGAGAGACCACCTTCCTGGCCCCGGGTTTAGGGGAGCGGCCGAAACCATCACCGGCGAGCGCGGCGTCCGCCCCTGCCTCTGCCCGTCGGGAGGAAGAAGGAGGAGGCCGGAAGAGAGAGAGAGATGGCGTGCGCCCGCGTGTCGGCGACCCTGTGGACCGGGCCCGCAAGTTTAAGTGGAAACGGTTTCACAGGAAGCCGTCTACCCACGGCGACGACGTACTACGGGAGTACGCCTTCGGCTTCACCACCTCCCTCGCGGAGCTAAGCCACTGGGCTGAGCCCAGTAGGCATCATTTAGCTGGGTCTCGCCCAGCGCACGTTATAAGGTTGATTCCTTTCCTCTTCTAATTCTTTCCCAGAAATATTGTAAAATCCATAAAATATTCATATTAACTCCAAATTTGATGATTCAAATTTCTAGTGACTCTATAAATCATGACCTACCTGGTAATACAACATGCACATTTTTCTAGAGACCTTTTCTTCACAGATATTTATCAAAACCCCATTTTCCATTTCTGTGATGAACTTTAGAAAATCACAGAGAGCCCATTTTGATCCAAATTCCATGATTCAAAATCCTAGATGTCTATAGGTTCAAAACTTAGTTTTTGAACATATTTACTAATACTTTCTGTATCACCTCAAATAATGGTCTATTTCTTTATATATAGCCAACTTTGCAAATTCATAGGAAAATCATCTCAACTCCAAATCCAGTGAAACCAATTCCTAGATGCTTCTAAAATCATCCTTTGTTAAATGGGTGCCTTTTCTCATTTTTCAAAAATATATTTCTGTACACTTCTTGCAAATCCACAAATCCCTTGATTCCATCATATTGAAATGTTCAGAGATATCCATTCATCAAATACCAATGAAACCACTTTGGTCACTCCTCATATGACCAGAGGTATCCTAGAAAAGTCCAACTCATATTTTTAGAGCACTTTTATTTCCTGCGTTGTTGTGTTGCCTATTATGGTTGCTTTCGACGAGAGTTGACGAAGTAGACGAAATGCTCGGAGTTGGACCAGAGATATTTGAAGACCTCGAAGACTTTGTTAAAACAGGAAAGCAGCCCTTTGACCATGTCTATGAAACCCTTTTTATGCATGTCATATAGCACCATATTGCTGTTGCAATGGAATCATGATGAGGTGGTAACAACGTTGATGGTTTGCCACCGTACTTCCTCGTTGATACTTGCATTGTGCATGACCCTACCTTCTTGTGAGGGTTATGCCGGTGGGAGTAGATAGGATGCTAAAGTAGTGCTACGCAAAAAGGGACGGGAATATGCATGGTGATGGAGACAAAGTATTTTCAAAGGACTTTTCGAAAACCCCGTCGGGTGCCACTTATGCCTGAGGGAGATGATGAGATGGGTAACCACTTGATGACAAAGTGGTGTACCGAGGCAAGTGTGTGTTTTGTTTTCAAAACGGATTGGTTTAAGTTGCGACCGTTATTCCAACCTTACATGCGCAACCACTCTACCCTTATATGGGAAAGGGCATTATTGATTACCTAGACCGATACTAGCTTGGAGCCCGCATTACTAGTGACGGGAGAGTTGTTGGTGCGCTCTCTCGGGACGGGGTCATGCCAGGTAGGGCGACCATGACTGTTTTCAGAGGGCACCGGACACACCGTTGGTACCCCGTGCTTGTGGTATGTGATGAATATGGGAGCAAGGCTCCACAACTTTATGATGTGAAATGTTGGGCACGGGGGTTACTACCAATCGAGTGGACTCCATGTTAGTGTCGTCTAGGGAAAGGTAGTGATCGGGTGCTTACCCCGGGTACTTGAGGTATCGCGGGTCCTGGATGACATGGAAGTTCCCCGGATCTTGTGGGTACAGTGTGCAACCTCTGCAGAGTGTAAAACTATTCGACTAGCCGTGTCTAGGGTCAAGGACAGTTGGGTGACCGCTCTTGGGCTACGTCCACTTGTTTACAAACCAAGTGTGTGTGTTGATAAAATGACTTGGGTCAAGTCAAGGACTTGACATGACTGAGATGGGTTGGTGCCCACTCTATTTATGTTGATATCTGTAACCTGTCCTCATGGTTACTTGAATTCTCTTGATGCATGCCTTACAAGTTGTTGAACATGTCATTGCACTCAAAACTAGCTTTCTGCAAAAATTTACCTATATCATGCATTGTTGTATCTTGAACCAAAAACATGGGTTGCTTGCGAGTACATTCAAAGTACTCATTGGCTTGCCACTGGTTATTTTATTGGCCAGGCTTGAAAGGACAAGATATATTGAAGAGTTCCCTGGTGACGATCGTGCGAGCTAGGACGCTTTCCCAGTCAGAATGCATGTAGGGTTAAGGCAGATGGCATGGGTCCAAGTTGTTATTGAAGATTTCCGCTGCGATGATACACTCAGGACTTGACCATAATGGTCCTACTTGTGTAAAACGATATGTATGGATGTAAGACTCTTGTTATGCAGCTTCTGTGTGTTCACTGAGCATTGATCTCTGGGATCACTGTACACGTGCATTCGGTGATCACGACTTATGAGTCGGGGTCCCCACAATATCTCTGCGGAACCGCTCCATTTCCATGTCTCCGGCCTGGTAGAAAATTCCGTCGATCACCTACATCCTCAAGATATCATGTTGGCGATGTTCTACTTCATCGGGGATGTCAACGACACCAAGGATGCGCTCAAGCCTGGCCACCACATCGTCGGGATCAAGGTTGACAGGGTCACCGTAGGCAACGATGAAGCCGTAGGCTAGCTATGTCTTGACAGAATTGAATAGGTCCTCTGCCCATTCCTTCGGGGCATCAGGCACTCGATGAGCACTGGTGACGGCGGCTCTTCGGGTGGGTCATCGATCATGCCGCCGAGCAGTTCTGGATCTTTTGCACGGTGGATGATGTCGGTGTCAAAACCGGCGGATCTCGGGTAGGGGGTCCCGAACTTTGCGTCTAAGGCTAATGGTAATAGGAGGCGGTGGACACTGTGTTTACCCAGGTTTGGGACCTCTCTATGGAGGTAATACCCTACTTCCTGCTTGATTGATCTTTGATGAATATGAGTATTACAAGAGTTGATCTACCACGAGATCGTAATGGCTAAACCCTAGAAGTCTAGCCTATGAGATTATGATTGTTGTTGTCTCCACGGACTAAACCCTCCGGTTTATATAGACACCGGTGGGGGCTAGGGTTACACAAAGTCGGTTACATAGAAAAGGAATCTACATATCCGAATCACCAAGCTTGCCTTCCACGCAAAGGAGAGTCCCATCCGGACACGGGAAGAAGTCTTTTGTCTCGTATCTTCATAGCCCAACAGTCCGGCCCACGTATATAGTCCGGCTGTCCGAGGACCCCTTAATCCAGGACTCCCTCAGTAGCCCCTGAACCAGGCTTCAATGACAATGAGTCTTACGCGTAGATTGTCTTCGGATTGCAAGGCGGGTTCCTTCTCCAAATACTCCAAAGTAGATTTCGAACATAAGAATCATGTCCGCCTTTGCAAAACAAGTTCCACACACAACCGTAGAGAGTATAATAGTTTACGAGCCCAATCCGCTGACAACTTTTTGTAGTGTGACATTACGTCATCACCAGGTCATTATTTTGAATCGTTTTCTAGCATGCCACTCCATGTTTCGAGAGGCGGTTTTTATTGGCATGTCTTGTCAAAGCAGAGATTGTGTCCCCTTATTGCGTGCTTTTCATCAACACGGGCATGGGTAACCCAACCGTCTTGTTGGCATGATTCCTTGGGAATAGGCATGTTTTAAGGCCGCGGAGGGGACGTTTGATATTCGTCGCCTCTATAAATGGGGCTAAGGCATGTCCTTTTCCTTCCACGCTAACCCTTTCCTCCACCTCCCACCTCAAGTTCCAACACCCAAGGGTCAATCCAGTCACTTCGAGCTCCCAGCCATGCCCGGACCCAGCCTTCAAGGCCGGTGGATGGCTTCTTCTATCAGAGAGGAGGATATCTCGAAGCTCAGGGAGGCAAGATACTTGACTACGGAAATCCTCCACAGGCTTCCTGCTCAAGGGCAGGTTATTCCTACCCCCAGATCCAATGAGAGGGTCATGTTTATCTCTCACTTTGTCCGAGGGCTTGGGTTCGCTCTTCATCCCTTCGTTCGAGGGCTCATGTTTTATTATGGGCTAGGTTTTCACGATCTAGCTCCAGACTCCTTTCTTCACATCTCGGCATTTATCATCACATGCGAGGCCTTCCTCCGTATTTCCCCACACTTCGGCATATGGCTTAAGACCTTTAACGTGAAACCAAAGGTAATCGACGGGAAACAAGTGGAGTGCGGAGGCACTTCAATAAGCAAACTTACCAGTTCTCCTTGGCCAAAGGGCTCCTTCACAGAATCTTCTGTCTTATGTCAACGGGAGTGGTTTTACATTACCGAACCCCGTGGTAAAAAGTGGGCAGCTACACCTGCGTTTTGATCTGGCCCTCCTTTACAGCTTGCATCGTGAATTAACAAGGGGCTGGACTGGGGATCTATCGATGAAGTGCTGACATTGCAAAGTCGCATTTGGAGCCTCATTACAATGGGAAACGGTCTCACCAATGTAATCCAAGTAATGCTAATCCGCCGGATCCTTCCGTGCCAGCGGCGTCCTCTCCGTATGTGGGAGTTCAATTCAGAAGGTCCACGGACCCTTCAGCACTTCTCCGGCACAATGCTCAGAGGGATGTGGAATTTGTTCTTCGGCACATGAAAATAGTGGCCGGATACTACAGAAGACCTCGGCCTTGACTGCAATCATCCAGATACTCCGGTAAGCACTTGACTCCCGAACACAGTTTAGTCAAATTACTCATAACAATGTACTGATAAAAATCTACTCGGACAGGGCTGGTTAAAGAAGGCGGAGAGAATTAGGTGTTCGGCTCCACTTCCAGAAGATTTTGCCGATCCGGTGTTAACAAGGATGCTGGCTCCGGCACCATATCAAGTGCCGGCGGGGGAAGATAAGGTGGAGAGTGAATAGGCCCAAGGTGGCCTCCATTCTGGAGGCACACCAGACAATTTGTCCAGGGAGATTGGAATTTCCACTTCCGAAGGTGGAAGGGAAAGGCAAGCTGACATCCCTTCTCCTCATGGGAAGTAGAGGACCTCCTCCGAAGACTCGAAGAGAGAAGCTTCTAAGCGGGGGAAGGTGACCCAGTCCGGGGGCGACATTGACATGTAGTCAGTTTGCAAAGATAGGCCCTTAGCCGAATTGTAAGTGAACCAGGGTGTTTTAAACATATCCCATTCTTTCCTGGTCATGAGGGTAACATCTAAAATATATGTTTGCAGTCCGGCATGC
Source organism: Triticum aestivum (assembly GCF_018294505.1). Taxonomy (NCBI): domain Eukaryota; kingdom Viridiplantae; phylum Streptophyta; class Magnoliopsida; order Poales; family Poaceae; genus Triticum; species Triticum aestivum. The sequence continues at coordinate 290,580,839 of NC_057795.1, read as the reverse complement.
AGCCCTCCTCCACAGTCCTCCTCTTCGGGGGATCTTCTTCCGGAGATGATGGAGAGCATGACGCCTCCCCAAATCTCCCTGCCTGATAAGGCAGATGACGCTGAGGTGTTGTCCTGGAGGATCTTTCCCGATCAACGAGTGGCGCGAGGGGAAGTGAAGACCGGGCCCGAAGGTAATGCTTCGGTCACCCAATGTCCGGGCTGTGCAGCCCTCACGGGCACCAGCAATAAAAGTCCCGGACTATCGAAGTTCCGAGGGACGACGCAACCTGTTCCGGATCCGGGGGCGCCGGATACATTGATGGATATATTGTAACATGCCTTCGTCTCATAGGAACATCGTACCTTGATGGGTACGGTGGTTGAAAGAGCTCGGTCCGCGAAAAGCGGATTGGATGAAGCCTTTACGAGCCTACTAAGAGGCTTCGAGGTACATAGTGTAATTTCAATTATATTATAAATGCAAATTGCACCTGTGTATAGATAGTAGCCCCTGAGACTGGTTGACATCCAAAGGGAGGCGATCAGCGGATCAAAAATATATGCCCAGGAAATGATCTGACTAATTGAAACACAGGCTGTTACATCCGTGGCAACTACCCAACCTACAGAGGTAGCACATCTGAAGCAGAAAGTAGATGTAGCAGATGATGACATCATGCTTATTAACAGGCAGCTCGACGAGGCGCAAGGTATGTCTCTGGGGCACTCAGTACATGCTAGTATTATGATATGAGCGTGGCACTAAGAATTTGTACATGCATAACTACAGACAGTGTTGCCGCAGTTGAGACCCTTCGGGCCAAACCTGCCCGGGCCAAGGAGCAAGCCAGGATGAGTAATGCGGCTGCCGAAAATGTAGCCGCCGAATTAAAGGCCGAGCAGACTGCTCGGCATCAGTGCGGGAAGAGAATATCAACTATGGCACTTGAGCTGAAGGATGCCACTAGCCGATGCGAAGTTCTTGAGAAAGATAACAAAACCAAAGAGATCGATCTTGACAAGGCTATACAAGAGGCAAAGGAAGCCCATTCTGAGTCTAGAGCAACTCGGGAGGAGATCCGACAAGCTGGGGAAATCGTGGCTGGTAAGCCCTTTTTATTGCAAACTAAGTTTGGTGATCCAAAATATGCCCCACTTAATCAACTGTGGAGCTCTCCAGACGCCTTTTTGGACCTGCCAAAGAGTGCTGTCGATGCAAATCAGTTTTTCCACGTGCAAGGACATGCGACGGAAAAGCTATTTTGGTCGCAATTTGACACGCCAAAAGCATCCACTGTTGAACGAACAGATGGCCCAGTGGGCGGAGGTCCACAAGATATCCGGAACTGCCATGAAGGACGTGATAGCCGGCTGTGGCCGACTCAGCCAATTCCGAATGGTTATTTTGGTTTGGTGCGGCAACTTGTTAATGTGGTGCCGCGTATCGACGCTGTTAAGCGGTCAACATGCATAGAAGGTGCACGGATGGCCCTTGCCCGTGTCAAGACATATTGGGCGAAGATGAAGGCCACCGATATTGCAGTGCAGAGTCCACCAGAAGGCAGGGACCCTAACATGCCGGAACATTACTTTGAAGATGTCCTAGAAGGTGCCCGCTTAATAGAGGGTTAGTGCTCGAAAGATGTTATGTTTGAGTGAAGTTTACTGAAATTGTAAAAACAATGTTATGATATCTTTTAAGGCTATGTTTTTATACTTTTGCCTGAAAATTTTTGGTGCCTCCTGTGCGGCCGTTTGTATATATATAATCTGAAAGTTTGCCAGTCGTCGGATTCAGCCCCCTCACGTATAACGCGGGGGTGTTCGGAAAAGCACTTGATCACACTTGACCCAACCTCTTGGTCTGTTAAGGAGGTGCCAGTGCGGCGAACCAGGAAATCAGACTATATGGCTTTAACATCTTCACTTAGCCATAGGAGTTTGACGGCGGGTCTACGATATAACCCCTAGTATGTTCGCGTTTATCCGAATACGGCGTGTTTACATACATGACCAGAATAACGGTCCTTCGTTTAATACAGAGGGAATCTCGAGGATTCTGATGAGTCATTGAGTGGTTCTCCCTTTACTACCCTAGCCGATAAAGCGGAACATAAGGTAGTAAGCACAGGAGCCGGGCAACCCAACTATTGACCAAAGACATGATTCCGAGCTGATGCATATAAGGCCAAACTCGTGACGCCGAACACTCCCTAAAGGTGTCCGGACTTTGCAATATACACCGGGCTGAATACAACCCCTGGTGATAGACCCTGGTATCAAGGCACGTATGGCACTCCGACGTGGGGAAAGAGCGCAGGTGGTGAGAGCATAAATCTCAAAACACAATACGAACCAAGCTGCTTCTATAACATCCACTTTAGTACGGCGAGCCATATATTTACAAGTAATGCTGATATCTTTCTTGGACATTTTACATGCCAGGAAAGTATAAAACAAGAAGAGATCAAAAAGGTTAACACAGGGTCTTAATCTAAAAAAAGAAACCTTAATGCGGGGCCCTGCTACACGTCTGTGCCTTTTTCTCTGTTGTTAAGTGTCCTTGAAGGATATAGTGTGATGGCCATCTGTAAAAAGGGGAAAAACCAGGTAAAAGAATTTGGTGTGGCCGTAAGTAAAGCTGGTTCGTTTTAATGAACCGTGAAATATAACTTCTGGAGTCCGGAGAGGGTCGAGCCAAACTATGGACTTTTTGTGTGTAGTATTCCCCCGTCGCCACCCAACGAATTTTGAGTGTATATTTGTGTATACGTGGCACGTGTGCTATCTCCTTATGGGGCGGTCGGTGGGGGCATAGCTGCTAATCTAGCTCGGGTTTATCTGAGCTGCCGCGCTGAGGTGTGCGCTGGACACATTTAGCTTTGTCTGCGGTCTTGACGACTAATGAGCTGCTCGGCTTGAATAGGCCGTTTTGCCTTCCGACTGCTGGAGCCGCCGTGTATTCTTCTGTGCAAAGAGAGCACTCTGTATTTCCGCTGACTGTAATGACGCCACGTGTTCCAGGCAATTTGAGTTTTAGGTAAGCATAATGCGGGACTGCATTAAAACGGGCGAAGGCCGTTCTTCTGAGTAGTGCATGATAGCCACTTCGTAACGGAGCTATGTCGAAGATTAGTTCTTCGCTTCGAATGTTGTCGGGGGAGCCGAATACAACGTCCAATGTTAGAGAGCCCGTGCAGCGGGCTTCCACGCCCAGTATAACTCCTTTAAAGGTAGTGCTACTTGGCTTGATTCTTGATGGGTCTATCCCCATCGTGCGGATAGTGTCCTGATATATTAGATTGAGACTGTTGCCGCCGTCCATGAGGACTTAGTATCCGTCGATTATTGAGTCGAGCACTAGGGCAGCCGAACCCCCGTGATGGATACTCGTCGGATGATCCCAGCGATCAAAGGTGATCGGACAGGCCGACCATGGGTTGAATTTGGGGGCGAGAGGCTCGACGGCATAGACATCTCGGAGTGCGTGTTTGTGCTCCCTCTTTGGGATATGAGTGACATAGATCATGTTCACTGTTTTGATCTCCGGTGGAAATTTCTTCTGTCCCCACCATGTTCGGCTAGCGAGGTTTGTCCTCGTCGTCGTTCTGAGGTCCCTTCCCCTTATGTTCGGCGTTGAGTTTGTCGGCCTGCTTGAAGACCCAGCAACTACGGTTGGTATGGTTCGCAGGTTTAGCGGGGTTTTTTCCTTTAAATGGCTTCTTCCGTTGACCGGGTTTGGAGCACCTAAATCCAGAGTTTACCATTGTATTGTCTGGGCTTTAATCATAGTTCCGACGTTTGTTTTTGTTGCGTCGTGGTTTTCCATTGCCGTCCCTGACCTCAGATGTGCCGGGATCACTGGTGCTGCTACGGGCTAACCAGCTGTCTTCGCCCACACAAAAGCGGGTCATGAGTGTTGTTAAGGCTTCCATTGTCCTTGGCTTTTCCTAGCCGAGGTGTCTGGCTAGCCATTTGTCCTAGACACTATGTTTGAAGGCCGCTAAGGCTTCAGCATCCGAACAATCGACAATTTGGTTCTTCTTAGTGAGAAACCGGTTCCAAAGCATACGGGCTGATTCTCCAGGCTGTTGGATTATGTGACTTAGATCGTCTGCGTCCGGGGCCGGACATCCCTTGGAAATTGGCCAGAAAAGCGTCCTCAAGTTCTTCCCAGCTTCCAATGGAGTTTTCAGGGAGGCTTTTCAACCAGTGCCGAGCTGGTCCTTTCAGCTTGAGGTGTAAGTATCTCATGGCGTGGAGATCATCTCCACGAGCCATGTGGATGTGAAGAATAAAGGCTTCTATCCAAGCCGCGGAGTCCATCGTTCCATGATACGCCTCAATGTTTACGGGTTTAACCCTTCTGGAAAATCGTGTTCCAACACCTCATCGGTGAAGCACAGGGGGTGTGCGGCACCCTTGTATCTGGCTGTTTCGTGGATTCAGTCCGACGGTTGTAATGTTTGGTATTGGTTCCAAGCTAGTAAATGACCGGTATATTTGGTTTGATAATCATGGTCCTGTGTAGGAGCACGTTCCCTGGATCCATAGATGGACCTGGTTTTGCCAGCCTTTTTGTCCAGGTCTTCACGTAGATCGTGTTTCTGGTCCTAGGCCGGAACCTTCCTTCCTTTACGGGGAGGGGATGCGGGCTTGTGTATGGCATTGCTAGCCACTCTGTCTCAACCACGAGGTGGTCGGTCTGGCCTGTCAGCCGTATTGTTTTTCGGCGGTATAGGCGCAATAGCCTCGTCGTCGAATTCGGGCAGCAGCTTACACTTAGGATAGCTCTTTGTTTGGCGATTACCGCTGTATTTTTCCTCAGCTTCTAGCACTTCGTTCCATCTGCCATTGAGCGTATCCTGTGCGGCTTTAAGCTGCTGCTTCTGCTTCTTCAGGCTCCTTGCGATGGCGATAAGCCTTTGATGGAGGTGTTTTGTTCTGATGGTTCTTCTGGGACGACGAATTCTTCGTCGCCCAGGCTGATCTCCTCTTTAGATACGGGTTGATAATTGCTATCTTCGGCATCGCTATGGTCAGACAACATCTCCGGACTGTGTTCGCCCTCCTCTCGCACGCCCTGCTCCAACGCTAGGTCTGCGGGGTCCTCAGCTTGGTTCAAATTATCATCGTCGTTCGTGACAATGTTGCTGTTTTTCCTTTTGCCGGATCGAGGTCGGCGCTTCTGAAGCTGGCGCTTGGGAGGTTCATCGATGGGCATGTCGTCATCGCCGTCGGCCTCCTTCTCCTTAGGTGTGTCCATCATGTATATATCGTATGAGGATGTAGCCGTACACTGCCCCAAGGGTGGTGGTTTTTGTGCCTGCTCCTCTCCGGCATCATCGTCCATACCGTCAATGTCCTCGGAGCCGTAATCGAGCGTGTCGGTTAAGTCCTCGACAGTGGCAATGAAGTGGGTGGTGGGTGGGAAACGAAGCCCTCATCGTCCGCTTCCCATTCGAGCCGGACATAGTTTGGCCAAGAGTCTCCCAACAAGGAGAGGGATTTCAATGAGTTTAACACATCGCCAAGAGGTGAGTTGTCACACCCTGATTTTCATGGCACAACACTTAAGATGATAAATCATGATAAAGTGTGGTTTGACAAAAACTTTTGCATTATTTGACTTTTTATTTGAGTTGGTTTTCTCTCTGTGTTTTCAAGTGCTCTTAAAAGTCAACATAGCTTCATCTTCTATACTTCATTTCCTTGATCCAAAACTTCTGCCCAATGATCATACCATGTGTATAGTACAATATAGAATTTTCTTACAAAAATAATTTGGCCAAAAAGTATTTTCAAAAATTAGTATTCCAAAAACTCCTAAATTGAGGTTTGCACTGCAAGTACTTGATTTGGGGTATGAAAAATATTTCCAAGAGTATATTTGAAACCTATTAGATATAGGATTCCCATAAACCACAAAAATATAATTTTAAAAGTTAGTTTCCTGTTTTATTTAAAAGCTTTTTCTTAAGGCCAGAAATGGTCTTTAATAGGGAAAATTTATTTTGTGATTTTAAAAATATTTGTGAAAATTTAGGGAAACTCAGTGGACATATATTGTCCATATATAAGAGTTTCAACACATGGTCATGTTCAAAATATTGGTGAAACACCTCAAAACCCCCTTTTGGATATTTCAAGCTTTTGAAATATTTACAAAGGAAATATTCTCTAACAATTACAAGAAAATTCTAGCATGTCAAATTTGACATGTTGGATGGTCTTGCCAAGCCTCATGTCTTGGAGAACAACATAACATCACCAAATCTCTTCAAAACCATTTTTGTCCATTTTGAAGTTTGAGCAACTCTACATAGCCAAACATGTCCAAATGTTCTCAAACTTGGTGCACATGCTCCAATGGCCTAATAATGCATCTAGACTAAATGGCACAGGTTGGAGAAAAGGATATCTTGATCAAAGTGCCTCAAAACCCTCTTTGACCAGAATCAAATTTGAACAACTTTGTACTACCAACTTTCTCTCCTTGACCCCAACTTTGGTGAGAATATTCACATGACCAAATGAGGCCACTACACCAAGTGGTGCATCAAGGAGAAGTGATTTTCTCAACTAGATCTACACAAGTTCATTTCTGCTAATTTCTAGGGTTTACAAAAGTTGCATTGGCAACTTTGCCCAAATGGACTCAACCTTGGTGGAACCTATCATTATCTCATGCCATTTGACCCTGTCAAGCCTCATGACAAGAGGAGTTCATCTTCTTGCCCAAACCAGCAACAAACACCTTCTTCCATTTTACTAAAACCCCTGTTTTGACCACTTCCACTCTTCTCCATGGCCCCAACTTTTTACCACACCTCCTCCTAACCTCCATCTAACTCTGGCATTTAGAACAAGTCAATGCTTATTGATCAAGGGGATGAAACCACCTCATTTACCTCCCTGGACAGCCCCTCTCTCCCTCTTCTTCTACCTCTCTCTTCTCCTACTGGCTATCCAGGGCATCCAATGCCCCTCTCCCACATCTTTACTTCCCCCTAGAGCCCCCAGACACTAGAGGCCAAGCCCAGAGTGCTAGAAAAATGGCCATGCCGCCATACGCACGCTCTGGAGCACGCTACAGTGCACTCCCGCACTGTAGCCGCCCCCTTCCAACCACCTCAGGCCTCCCCTGCACGCCCGACGATGCGCCTCGGCGTCCACAGCATGCTAAGCCCTGGTCCCCCTCTTCCTTCTCCCTCCTACGGCCTCCCTCACACGCACGCCATGGCCGCCCGAGAGCTCCAATGAGCGGCCTCACATGCGTGCAGCCTCTGGCCCTCCCCCGCTTGCTCGCTTCATTCACCTGGTCGTAGACCTCATCCATGAACGACCCAGACTCACCCTCGGGTGCCCCCACGGCCTCTGGTCTCGCCTGTGACCTTGCCGGCGCACGAGTCCACGGTGGACCGGCGCCCGGCTATAAAAGCTCGCCCCAGGTCTCTCTCTTGGCATCCACCTCCTTCTCACACCCCCAAGCATGCACCCGCACCACCCAATCAACCTCAGATAGCTTCTATGCTCGGGATCGACCGGAGCAACGCCACCTCGGTCGACCGTTGATCTCCCGGTACAGCCCTTCTCCGCCCCCGTTCTTGCTTGATCTGGAACCACCAGACCTCACTAACCCATTCCCCTCTTTCTCCCGCTCCTATTGCAGCTCGGAACGAGCTAACCAGGATCCTCCCGAGGCCCTTCTGCCGGCTTCCTCGTCGCCGGCGAACCCCTGCACTCCGGCTACCGCCTCCACCTCCACCCGAACGGCGACTCCGCCCTGAGTACACCGGCGCCCTCAGATCGCCTCGCCGTCGACCACAGCGACGCCGGTGAGCTCGCCTCCCTCTCTGGCCCGAGGTTGAAGACGACGGCCATGGGGCCAATCAGTCAGCCTCACATACTGACGGGTGGGCCCCCACCCGTCAGGTTTAAAACGCACGCGCGCGTGAACCGTTTTGCTGTGACGGCTGAAGGCATATTTTGCCTTTACGCCTTCGATGTGGCAGCCTCGCGCAGGCTGAATCCCCTCTGGGCCTGCTGCACTGTGGCCATTCTAGCCCAGTGGCACAGTGCCATTTTTCCTTTTCTTTTTCTGTCACTTTTCCAAATATTCCACAGGATTAAATATTCATCCAAATGCAATAATTCCAACTCCCATATTTTTCTAAAAATCCCACCTATTTAATGGTGTAATTTTCATAAATATCCATCAAACTTTTCTGCACTGTTCAAATTGAAATCCAAATTTGAGCATTTATATTCTCCTCTGAAAATCCATTTCTCCTATTCTACAACTCCAAATCCATAACTAGTAATTTTCCCATTCTTAGATTTCCCACTAGTATTTACCAAAAATAAGTTGACATTTTTATGAGCACTTTGGTTTTTCTGTTTTACTATTGCCTTATGTTTCCGTCATTTCTTTTGTGACGAATAGATCCCGTATTGACGAAGTAGTTGGATAAGAAGAAGGAGAAGGATTTGTAGAACTTGAAGACCAAGGCAAGCAGCCCTTTGACCATGTCTACGAAACCCTTTTTTATGCATGTCATATAGCACCTTGTTATTGTTGCATCAGAATCATGATGAGGTGGTAACCACTTTGGTGGGTTGCCTTCGTTACTTCGTTGTTGATACTTGCATTGGGTATGACCCTACCTTCCTATGAGGGTTATGCCGCTGGGAGCAGATAGGATGCTAAAGTAGTTGCTACGCAAAAGGGACGGGATTATGCATGGTGATGGAGGCAAAGTATTTAGAAAAGACTTTTTGAAAACCCCGTCGGGTGCCACTTATGCCCGAGGGAGGTAATGAGATGGGTAACCACTTGATGACGAAGTGGTGTACCAAGGCAAGTGTGAGTGTTGTTTTCAAAAACGGATTGGTTTAAGTTGCGACCGTTATTCCAACCTTACAAGCGCAACCACTCTACCCTTGTATGGGAAAGGGCATTATTGATTACCTAGGTCGATACTAGCTTCGAGCCCGCATTACTAGTGACGAGGGAGAGTTGGTTGTAACGCCCCGGATCCGATGCGCCAGGTGTCTGCCAGTTATTCGCCATAGTTGCCATGTCGTTTGCTTGCGTGTTGCATTTTATCATGTCATCATGTGCATCTCATTTTGCATACATGTTCATCTCTTGCATCCGAGCTTTTTCCCCGTTGTCCGTTTTGCAATCCGGCTCTCCTATGTCCCCCGGCGTCCCTTTTTGTCTCTCGTTGTGTGCGGGTGTTAAACTTTCTCGAAATGGCCCGTGGCTTTCCAAGCGACCTTGGTATATCACCGGTAGACCGCCTGTCAAGTTTCGTGCCATTTGGAGGTCGTTTGATACTCCAACGGTTAACCGGGTAACCGCAAAGGCATCTTTTGTGTGCAGCCCAACACCCCTTCCAAAGTGGCCCAAAACCCACCTAACTCCCCTCCATGCTCTCGGTCATTCGATCACGATCGCGTGGCCGAAAACCGCTCCTCATTTGGACTCTCCTAGCTCCCTCTACCTATTTAAACACCTCCTCCCCCGAAATTTCGGATCAAATCCACGCCTAACCCTAGTCCTCTTCTTCCCGCCGCCACCGGACACGTCCGCCGCCGCCGGACATGTCCGCCTTGCCGCCCCCGGCCAACCGCATGTTGACACGTCGCCCGCTGCCGCCGCCTCCCACCGCGCGCCGCCGCCAGCCCTGTGGGCCCATCCGTGGCCCGCCCGAGCCCATCTGG